>NW_006791862.1:1310981-1332292 GCF_000442215.2 Lipotes vexillifer | reverse complement strand
TGCAGGAATGCGGGCCCCAGTGTTAGACCAAACCTTTTTTTTCCCCCCCTAAAGAGAAGCCAGAAATCCAGATATTTATACAAAATATCCAATTTAGACATGTTGGCAGGTTTGTTTTTTCATTTTTAAACATTGTACTGTCCAAGTAAAACATATTTGCAAGCCAGATACTAGCCACCACTTTTATGCCCTCTGGTAAGTAGAAAGGTCATGGACTTGGAGAGATTCTAGGTCTTGCTATATTACAGCAACCATGCACTAAAACAAGTTCCTTAGACCCTCAGATTTCTCATGCCCAATGAGAATACCACTTTACTTCAAAGGATTATTATAAGGAATAGATAATGAATGTAAATAGGCACAGGCCCTGAGTACCTATTGGGTACTCAAATAATAGTATTCTTTCCCCACTTAGAGAAGCAGAACACAGGTATAACATAACAATAATGTTATGTTCAAGTTCATTACCAGTCAAGAAGCATACAGCTAATGACATATGAGCACATTCTAGGTACAGAGCTCTGTGCTAGATTCTCCGGGGGCAGCTGTTCCCAACCTGGCAATTCATGAGCACCATCAAAATCAACTAGGAGCTTGTTAAATGTGCTGATTCCAGAGTCCCACCCACATTGTCATATTACATCTGTGCTCTGTGCCTATTGACACCCAGATTTATGAGTTCATCTTCTCCCAAGCAGTCCAAGAATCCGCATTTTTTAATATAAATTTTTTTAATTTATTTTGGCTGTGTTGGGTCCTCTTTGCTGTGTGCGGCCTTTCTCTAGTTGGGGCGAGCAGGGGCTACTCTTGGTTGCGGTGCGCAGGCTTCTCGTTGCAGAGTGCGGGCTCTAGGCACGTGGGCTTCAGTAGTTGTGGCTCACAGGCCTCAGTAGTTGTGGCTTGCGGGCTCTAGAGCACAGGCTCAGTAGTTGTGGCGCACGGGTTTAGTTGCCACTAGCGAAGCTCCCTCCAACTGTATTTTATCTGAAGGACCTATAGCTGAAGCAGGTGAGGCTGGAGTTGCTCAGGTTGAAGTGAGGGTGGGGGATGGGGTGCTGCTTGAGCAGCCTCTGGGAACTCTGGATCAGATGTTCAGGAAGGCACCTGGGGGCTTCCCTGGTGGTGCAGTGGTTAAGAATCCACCTGCCAAGGCCGGGGACACGGGTTCGAGCCCTGGTTCAGGAAGATCCCACATGACATGGAGCAACTAAGCCCATGCGCACAACTACTGGGCCTGCGCTCTAGAGCCCGCGAGCCACAACTACTGAAGCCCGTGCACCCAGAGCCCATTTTCCACAGCAAGAGAAGCCACCGCAATGAGAAGCCCGCTCAGTCTAACGAACAGTAGCCCCCACTCGCTGCAACTAGAGAAAGCCCACGCGCAGCAATGAAGACCCAACGCAGCCAAATATAGATAAATTTTTTTAAAATTTGTTTAAAAAAATAAAAATTAAGCACCTTGGACACTAAAGCATTCAGAAAGTCGATCATGGGGAATTCCCTGGCAGTCCAGTGGTTAGGACTTGGGGCTTTCACTGCTATGGCCCCGGATTCGATCCCTGGTTGGGGAACAGTGCAAGACTCGCTGTGCAGCCAAAAAAAAAAAAAAGTCGATCATGATACAGTGCTGATCCCTGAAGAGCTCCCGGTGAATGGTCCCCAGCAACAGTGCTGTCGAACCCAAGTTCATGTACCCGGTGCTGAGGCCAAACAAACCGAAATACCGGAGTTTGGTGCAGAGGAAGGTTTATTGATAGAGAGGGTGGCAACCGAGAAGATGGAGACGTACGTTTGTCTCAGACCCACTTTACTGGCTGGCCTGGGCGCAAGGTTTTTCGGGATAAAGGGGCGGGGTCTTGGGGTGCGTGATCAGCTGACGCTCAGTCCTCTGGTGCGTGGTGAGGTAACAGGGTGAAGCTTTTCGTGACAACGTCAACTACCTGGGGTCTACATTGTGGTCAGCATGCAGTCACCTTCCTCCACCGGATGTGGGTCTTAGTTTCTGCAGAACAATTCAAAGGTATGTATCAGATTTTTATGTATATCCCTTCAGGAGGAATTAGGACTGTTTCATAGCTGAACTATTGTTTCTTGACTGCTTTTCCTTTGTTTCTGTATTCCCTCTCTTCCTTAATTGGTAATTGCTTGAATCTGCTCTTTGGAACTCAGGGGAGGCCTAGGAGACTACAGCTTGCTTCTACAAACAAGAAACGGGGCACAGGGAATTCCCTGGCGGTCCAGTGGTTAGGACTCGGCACCTTCACTGCTGAGGGCCCAGGTTCAATCCCTGGTGGGGGAACAGAGGTCCCACAAGACGCGTGGCCCAGCCAAAAAAAGAAAGAAAAAGAAACGGTGGGCATGGAGGGGCTTTTGTACCCAGGAGGGCCCACGGGGTCTTGCTCGATTTCAACAGGAGAGCATTCTCATTTTCCGCTGGAAATCGCCGTGCCAGCAGGGTGGGCCTTTCCAAAGCCATTTTGCTACTCTCAGTACATCTGGCTGGGCAGTGAGGAAAAGCCAGCCAACTAGAGTGAAGGCCAGTCAACTTCCCTCCCCCGCTGCAGAGACTACTGGAGCAGCCTGTGGCAGGGCATCCATAGGGACCCAGCCCCAGGGCCTGTGGCCTTTCACCTTGGCTGCTGGAGAAAATCACTGCTGCCACTCCTTGTTTGCAGAACTCCCTGCGGCTTGGAGTTGCAAATAAACATCCTCTCACTTTGGGAGATATGGGAAAGGGAGAGGGCAGAGTTTATCACTCATACATCAAATGTTTATTGAGCACTTACTATGTGGCATAAAGGATAGTTCTGCCCTTGGAATCGGGAGAAAAGTTGAAGAGGGCACTTAGCCATTAAATGGACATTTACTGTTTGCCAGACCCCAAGCTATGCATGTTTCATTCATTCTTTAATGCTCACCGCAGCTCTGTGAGGGATGCATTATCATCTCTTTTTATAAACAAGGAAACAGAATCAGTGAGGTTATAGTATTGTGATAATAACTGAATGAGAAAGTGAACGTGAACCCCTTTTACAACCAATAATGCTTATGCAAATGCAAGGTATTATTGTTATGTAAGGAGAGGAAGTAGGTGTCCTGAAAGCAGCCTCCTCTCCCTCTTCCTGGAAGATGAAAAACTCTTGGGAGCAAATAGCCATTCAGTGACTCTTGAGAGAGACCGACTTCCTAGGTTTGTTCTCTTCACCTCTGGAGGCCCAGGGACTTTAGGAGCCAGACGGAGGGAGGAGGGGTGTTGAAGGGAAAGTGGGAGCAGGGAGGGAGAAAGAAAGGGCTCTGGGACTGGGGCAGGTCGAGGCCACTAACTCCAAACTGGACTTTGGAGTACCTGGTAGTATCAGGGATTTAGCAGGGAGGTGATTGTGCCAGAGGCAGGATGGAAAAGACCAGGATTGAATGAACTGGTTTCGGGAAGGCAGCCACCAGCCACGGAAGCCGTGAGAATCCCATGTTCCCCATGGGCCCCCTGCCAGACAGGCTACCTGAGATGCCTGACCTATCAAGTACAATGCCTCCCCCCTTCAGCTGAGGGCTTTTCCTTCCTGGCCTTTCCTGGGAAGGGAGGGAGAACAATCGAGCCTGACCATTTATAACTAGGTGTTTGCGCCCATAAGCCTGGGCTTCTAAACCAGATACCACATGTCCATCCAGCCCGCATAGTGGGCCAATCACGCAGCAGGCTGACTCCTCAGCGGCCTTCCATTCAATTCTGACTGTGCTGAGCCCCAAAGAGGCAACCCATTGTCTTTTTCCCCAGGGTTCCCCAGGGTTTCCCCAGCTTTGGTTTTCTCATCTCTCCCCTTTGATGATAATGAAATGTCAAGCCTCAATCCAAAACTCATATATGTCAGGAGAGAGAAAGTATGCCTAATCTGGACTCTGGGAACATAAGCAGTATAAATGTAGAGGGAAATCTAAACTCCCTGACTGATTAGAAAAGAAAGGGAACGTCCTGGAAGTGGCAGCATGGCCACAGCACCTGGCAAAGGCTTGGACGAAACGTTTCATCTAATCCCATTTGCATGGGTATTTGTTGAGGCAACTGTTTCCTCATCTAGAGCACAGACCAGCCACATCCTGCTCCCTGAACTTGAACCATCACCAAATTCCACGTGACAGCATCTGTGAACCAGCTTCTGTGCCAACTGTGCTGGCCTGGCCAAAGCAACCTTGGGCTCAAGTGAAGGTCACTCTCTGAATACACAGGTTTCAATGGATCTCACTCTTATTCCTGCAGAAATCCCACTCTCGGGCTTCCCTGGTGGCGCAATGGTTGAGAGTCCGCCTGCCGATGCAGGGGACACGGGTTCGTGCCCCGGTCGGGGAAGATCCCACATGCCGCGGAGCGGCTGGGCCCGTGAGCCATGGCTGCTGAGCCTGCGCGTCCGGAGCCTGTGCTCCGCAGCAGGAGAGGCTACAACAGTGAGAGGCCCGCGTACCGAAAAAAAAGAAAAAGGAAAAGAGAATCCCACTCTCCGTCTACATATTGATGCAGCCTCTGGAGGGTATCTAAATGTGTCTTGAACCAGTCCTTTCAGCTGTCATGCGGTGTCTGCTGGGTAGGACCTCCTGATCTTTTAGGCGCCCCTAATCCAGCACCACCACTGCCTCCCCTCACAGACTGGGCACCAGGATTGGAGTCCCCCACTGGGCCCTTCTACTCTGCTAGAGTGTTCCCACAGCAGAGCTGCTGTCCCCCATGTTAGTATTTGGGTAAAATTGCTCTTCCGGTTTTTATAAGCCACTTCCATTCCCCTTATGACCCCAGTGAATCCCAGAGGCTGACTGAGAGATGCCACAACAATCTCCACATCCCTTCACCCCTACAACTCTGAGGCTTCACGTGGACCCAGCATGTCACACCCAATGTCTCTCCCTTAGGAGAGGTGCCTCCCAGGAGGCCACTCAGGCAATAGACCCAGCACCCGTGGAGGGTCCTGTGACCCTCCAAGCAGCTCCAGTGTGACTCAACCCCTGATTGCACGTGAAGCCACAGCTGAAACTAGAGTGAAACCCGAATTTGACCTGCAGCCTTGTGGAGCCTGGCCAGGCCTGCAGGATGGAGGGGTGAAGGGACTTAGGGCCCAAGGATGGGGAAGCAGATTCACTGGGGAGGACACATGATGCTGGGGAACAGCGGAAGCAGAGGATCAAGCACCTCATACAGGGCTTCCCTGGTGGCGCAGTGGTTAACAATCTGCCTGCCAACGCAGGGGACACGGGTTCGAGGCCTGGTCCGGAAGATCCCAGATGCAGCCTCTGGAGGGTATCTAAATGTGTCTTGAACCAGTCCTTTCAGCTGTCATGCGGTGTCTGCTGGGTAGGACCTCCTGATCTTTTAGGCGCCCCTAATCCAGCACCACCACTGCCTCCCCTCACAGACTGGGCACCAGGATTGGAGTCCCCCACTGGGCCCTTCTACTCTGCTAGAGTGTTCCCACAGCAGAGCTGCTGTCCCCCATGTTAGTATTTGGGTAAAATTGCTCTTCCGGTTTTTATAAGCCACTTCCATTCCCCTTATGACCCCAGTGAATCCCAGAGGCTGACTGAGAGATGCCACAACAATCTCCACATCCCTTCACCCCTACAACTCTGAGGCTTCACGTGGACCCAGCATGTCACACCCAATGTCTCTCCCTTAGGAGAGGTGCCTCCCAGGAGGCCACTCAGGCAATAGACCCAGCACCCGTGGAGGGTCCTGTGACCCTCCAAGCAGCTCCAGTGTGACTCAACCCCTGATTGCACGTGAAGCCACAGCTGAAACTAGAGTGAAACCCGAATTTGACCTGCAGCCTTGTGGAGCCTGGCCAGGCCTGCAGGATGGAGGGGTGAAGGGACTTAGGGCCCAAGGATGGGGAAGCAGATTCACTGGGGAGGACACATGATGCTGGGGAACAGCGGAAGCAGAGGATCAAGCACCTCATACAGGGCTTCCCTGGTGGCGCAGTGGTTAACAATCTGCCTGCCAACGCAGGGGACACGGGTTCGAGGCCTGGTCCGGGAAGATCCCACATGCCGTGGAGCAGCTAAGCCCATGCGCCACAACTACTGAAGCCCGCATGCCTAGAGGCCGTGCTCCGCAACAAGAGAAGCCACCGCAATGAGAAGCCCATGTGCCGCAACAGAGTAGCCCCCACTCGCCGCAACTAGAGAAAGCCAATGCACAGCAACCAAGACCCAACGCAGCCAAAAATAAATGAATAAAATAAATAAAGCACCTCGTATGCCCTAGCCCCACATGTGGAAGCAGCTATTCAAACTATAACAAAACCAGGTTGATTGTGTCAGTTATTGAAGGAAAGTCTGCATAAATAGAGCTCAGAAAACCAGGATTATCTCTCAGGATTGCCCGATGGGCAAGGTAAATATTTAGTCCCAGCCCTGGAATGGTGCCTGCTAATTCTGTGCTTTACTATCATCTTTCCTTTTATTCACTCATGCTGACAACATTTGTTGCCTGCCTCCCTCCTGGCCCCCGCCTCCGCGTGGCCAACCCTGGCCTGGCACTTCCGTCCTCCGATGGCTCAGACAGGATCCTCCAGTCTTCCCTTAGGGGGTCTTGGTGGAGAAGGAGGGGAGCAGGGATCGGGGAAGGCTTCACAAAGGAGTTAACTTTCAAGCCAGGTTTTGGCTGCTGTGTGGACCTCATGAGACAAGCCACAGGCAGGGGAAGGGCAGGGAGAGCATTGAAGATCCAGGGAACAGCATGTGTCCCCAGCATCTCTGGCCAGACTGGTGGTTTCTAAATCCAAGCTTCCCTCTGAGGACTCCTTAGAAGCACTTTCAGGCCAGCAGCACTCAGTTCAAGCAGGGACTGTGGGGCTTGTAGATCGCGTGGCCACACATGGGCTGGCAAGGGGCGAGATCCTTTACCTTGCTAAGCCTTGGTTTCCTTCCAAAAAGGGATGGTAAGAGGGTAGGCTTGAGTATCAGATGGTCTGGGTCCAAATCCTACTACTGCTCTACTACTTGTCAGCTCTGGGTCCCGTGTCTCATCTCTTCATCTGAAAGTGGAGAACATGCCCATCTCAGAAGCTCGTTATAAGGACTGAGATAGAGAGCATGTCAAATAGTTTCACCTGAGTAAACGTTAGCTGCTCTGATGATACTGTTATTTGTGTAGAGTCAGGAGCAGAAATGCCTGCCCCAGGGTTCTTCCAAGTAAGTATTGATTGAGAGCCCACCTTGTGCTCTGTACTGTTTGGACACTTGATGTCCTTGGGGCTGGCTTCCTGGGAAGCCGATGGCATTGCGCGTGCAGGATGTTTATTAAGGAGTACCTCGAGGATCAACACCTGTGGGAGGGAAGAGAGAGAAATGGAGCGCCCACGAGGGCCCAATGCTAACCTCAACTGGCCCCACCGAGAGCTCTGATGCTGGAATGGCCCTTTGGGGTCACCCTAAATGGGGCTGGCCCTTTAACCCACTTTTTCCCCTGTTGGTCAGTCGATGGCTGGGGGTCTGCAGAGAGGAGTGTGACCCTGAGCAAGGAAGCCTCCCCTTCCTGGAGAGGCCAACAGATGAAGAGGTCCGCACGCCAGAGCACCCAGAGCCAGGACGAGCCATTCCTTGAAGGGGGCTCTGAGTCATGCATCACAGTGCCCACCTCGAGCAGGAAACAAAACAGGTGAAAATCCCCACTGTCCTGAAGCAGCTGTTCCAGTGGGAGTTTACCTTCTAAGTTGCTGTCAGGATGAGATGAGATAGTAGGTGTAAATTACCTTACAAAGGGCCTTTCATGATGGTGCAGGAGTGCAAAGAGTGAGAGCTAAAGGTCGTTAAACAGGTGGGGAGCTTACAAGGTGATAGGAGTTAGAGGAAGAGCAGCTAATTTGAACAGACTGGACTCAGTTATCTGCTGGTGTCTCCATCCTCCTCTGCCTGCACCCCAGGCTGTGACGTGGACGGGCTTTTCAACCCCGTCAGGGTCCTGCACGTCTTGAGACTCAGTTTATAAATAAAATCCTGGCATCAGGCCCCTTCAGACCCCTCCTGGGACAGCAGCCAGACGCTCCCTGAGGGCTCCCTTCCGCTAGAGGTGGCTGGCGTGATGGGCGGGAGCCCAACTGCAGGAAGGGAGCCCTGGCACATCCAGCTCACCGAGGGGGGCTCGGGCAGAGACCAGGAAAGGGAGATAAAGAGATTTCCTTGGCACCGGCCTCTCCCATTTCTTTGGAAAACAGTGTGGAGGAAATCCACTGGCAGAAGGGCCTGCTCCAGCTCCCTTCTGAGGTGGGCCCAACTGCCCTCCCCACGGGGAGCCCGAAACACCAGAATCTCCTGTTCGGGGAGGGAAAACCGGTCTGCTAGCAGTTCCTGGGAGGTGTGTCCAGCCGGAGGGAGGATAAGGGCCAGGAGGAGGCAGGGGCGGTGGTCTCAGCCTCTTGTCCCTTCTTTTGCCCTCCCTTCTCTCTTGGCCTCAGTTTCCCTGGCATAGGTGGGATGAGGGTAGGGCCATCAGATTCAGTAAATCCAAATACACGACACTCGGTGCAATGTAAATCTCAGATAACCAGCAGGTAATGTTTTAAGTGTAAGTGTGCCCCATGCAACTTGGGAGGGATATATTTATACTAAAATTTCCTTGTTTATCTGTTTATTTGTTGTTTATACTGTCCGGCAACCCAGACCATGTGCTGGGGGAAGCCTGCAGCAAATGCGAATAGGAGAGGCCCGCTGGCAGACAGCAGGGACAGAGCCCATGCTGGAGACAAGGACAGATCAGAGGGCGCATGCGTGCGTGAGTTCTCAGCTCCTTGGGAAGAGGGAGGGGAAGGATGAGGAAGGCGAAATAGGAGCCAGTCCCCAGCGCAGTCAATCCCACAGGGGCAGAGCAGGCTCCCACCCTGACCCCACCTAACAAAGCAGGGACAGGAGAGCTGCAGGCAGCCTGGGCCTCCACTGGCCCCCTTGGCTCCTCCTGGTGGTGTCCTGAGTGACCCTAGGCAACGCTGGGCCAGGGTCTGGCTGGGAGGTCTGGCTCATGGGCTGCTCTGTGCGTGGGTGGGGTGGAGGGCTGGGGGGACATCCCTGCGTGTCTGAGCAGAGCAGCAGTCCCCGTGAGTGTGCTGGGGATGGGAGGGTCCCCCCTTGGGTAGGAGCAGCACTGCTACCACACCAGACATCAGCTGCTGACCCCAGTGGCGAACCAATGCATCGCCCCTCCGAATTCCAGCCTCTGCCCACCCTTCCCTAGCTCCATCCCTGGAAGCGGCCAGTGTTTACCCATCTGTAGGCCTTACCCATCCTTCAGTGCTCTCTCTCTAATAAAAAGAACCATAATAGTAACTACAAATTATTGAATACATCCTCCTGGTCAGGCATCTTGTTTCATCTTTATATCAACCCTATGAGGTAAATACCATCCCTGTCCCCAATTTTACAGATGAGGAAACAGGCTCAGAATGGTGAATTAAATTACCAAAGTCACCTCACCGAGCTAGTCAGCAGGGGAAAGGGACTCAAATCCCAGGTCTGGGGCCCCTGCGCCCCGCTCACGGCCTCTGTTTTGTAGGCCCTCCGGTTGGGAGTCCTGGGGGAAAGAAAGGCACAGATGGGCCTTTCCCTCCCTGAATCATCAGTCTCTGGCACAGAGGAAATAATAGTGTTTGTTGAAAGACTCAATCTTGTTGAAAGAAAAATCTTGTTCCGTGTACCCACGTCCCTTCCCTGGCCCCTGTGCCTATCCCCACCCTCCCAGGCTTTGCAGCAGCCAGCACTTGGAATATGAGTCCAGTCTCAGCTGGGACTAGGGCTCTGAGGAAGGAACTGGCTTGTGACTTGTCTGTCCTGTCACTCCCTCCAAAGGAAGCCCCTCCTTGGGTGCAGGGGGGCCAGGAACATGTCCTTGGTCCCTAGAGGAGATAATGCCTTTGTCCCTATTCAGATAAACAAGCAGAGCCAGCTACAACTCGTGTAATGCAAGGTGCAGAAGCAGAGTCCCACCCACAG
Organism: Lipotes vexillifer; assembly: GCF_000442215.2. NCBI lineage: Eukaryota > Metazoa > Chordata > Mammalia > Artiodactyla > Lipotidae > Lipotes > Lipotes vexillifer. The sequence goes on along the minus strand of NW_006791862.1, from coordinate 1,322,323 downwards.
ACACGGGTCTGGCCTTCCTCCCAAGGTCACCAGCAGGAGCCTGAGGACAGCTAGGCCCTGTTAAACAGAAGGGCCAACCTTAGCCCATTTTGCAGGAGGATAAAGAGGCCCCTAGCAGGGAAGCCATGTTTCCATCCCTGCAAGGTTACCAGCTTCCCTGCCTCTTTCCACCCCTAACCTACTCAGAAGCACGGAGCCTCAGGGCCCACCACACCGGGGCAGCGTTCACAATGCGGTCCCCGTACAGGCAGCCCCTGGAGTTTTGTGACACAGCAGGCTTTACACTTAACATGTGCACCTGGGCACGTCCACCACCACCACCCTTGACTCTGGGCCCCTACAGACCCTACTACTCCCCCCACCCCCTGCTTCCCTTATCCCCCTCCCAACACTGGCAGATCAGAGCCACAGGAACCGGGGCCAGCAAGTGTGCATGCTGAGAGCCAAGATGGGGAAGTTTATTTTCTAAGAATTATCTAAACACATGGGGAGTATTTTTAGCCCCTGGCTCCCTCCCAGGTGCCAAATCTAAACAGGTGGTCAGAGCGACAGCCCATCAGGGATACAGAGCAGCATGTGGAGACAGGGTGGGAGAGCATGCTGCAGACCCCACCCCGCCCCTGTTCCAGAGGTTGGATGACTGTCAGGGAGAAAGCTGGCTTGGGCAGAGGAGTGACCCCGGGTTCTGACAGGTCCCCTAACCCCTCTCTGTGCCTCAGCAACCTCATCCGTGCAACGGGAGAAATACCCACCTTATAGGATTGTCGTGTGGCCCATGGCGGCTCCTGCAGGCATTTAATGAACGTGCATATGGTCTGTGCTATGGGACCTAGAAGTCAGGTGGTGACCCAAACCTTCAGCCACGGAGGCTTCCCCAGCCCTGGTCGGCTGCAGTGAAGTGTGTGTGCTCGTGTGTGTGTGTGTGTGTGTGTGTGTGTGTGTGTACGTTGTACCCAATGCAGGGACTCAGGAGTGAATGAAAGAAGGGCGGGGTGCTGCTGGTAGCCCCCATCGTCTCTGGGGGAGCTGTGTCAGGAGCCAGGCTGGCTGGGCACGGGGAGCTTAGAGCACCTTCTCCAGAGAAGGGGTCTGCAGAGGGTGGGGGACGGGGGCTGGCGGGGGCAGGGGAGTGAAACCCCTCAGAAGAGGAGGTTCTCAGGAGCACACACAGCTCACTGGCCTCAGCCTCCAGGGCGCAGGGGCCAATTCCATGGGCGGGGCTGCCCACTCCCGGAGTGACTGGCCAGCAGTGACCTTGCTGTAAGTCGAGTGCTGACAGCACCTGCTCTGGCCTCCAGGTGCAGGGGCCTGGACAAGCTGTGCCCGTTCTGGGCCCCACTGGCCAGGTTTATTACTGCGGGGTCAGAGGGACGGCGGTGGGGGGTGGGGGGAGGGTCGTGTGCCTGCAGCGGGGCGTTGGAGAGGCCCAGGCTCCCCTACTCGCTAGAAAAGAGCTGGGACTTCCTGGTTCTGCTGCCACATTATTCACTGAACGTTGCCTTGAGGGTGTAGTTGCGGGGGAGGGGCAGTTCAGACTTCTGAGCCCTGAACCTGAAAGGGGGAGGGGGGCACCGTGTGTCTTCGCCCCCCCCCCCCCAGCCTGCCTGCGTGGGAACCAGAGAACAGGTTCGTGTCCACACACCCCCTGCTGACACAAGCTGCCTGCTGTTGCCATAGTGACAGTAATACCAACACCCCCACCAAGGCTGGCTGTGTGGTCAGCAGTGAAGGGAGGGGGTGCTTATTCTTGGTCACGAAGGAGGAAAGGGAGAGGGAGGCTGCTATGGAGGGGAGCAGCCCTCGTCCCTCAGCCTAGCTGCGGGTGGTCAGGGACTCTGAGGGTATCTAAGTGCGAGAAGGCTTAGAGGTCACCTCCTCCAACCAGCCCCCCTCCAGAGACCAACGGCAAGCCAGGGCTTCCAGCATCGGTAGTGGAATCCCATGTGTGCTGACCTAGCTCTGCGTCTTCCTGTGGGAATCTATCTCATCACCTCCAGACGGGAAGCCTGTTTCAGAGAGGTTGTCCCCGCACTAGCTGACCTGGCCCCGGCCCCAGGGCCCCTCGCCACCCATCTTGGCCTCTTCCCCTCTTCTCATGCTCCTCCAAAATCCATTCTTTTTTTTTTTTTTTAAGTTTATTTATTTTATTTATTTATTTTTGGCTGCGTTGGGTCCTTGCTGTGCACCGGCTTTCTCTAGTTGCGGCTACTCTTGGTTGCGGTAAGCGGGCTTCTCATTGCTGTGGCTTCTCTTGTTGCGGAGCGCAGGCTCTAGGCGCGCAGGCTTCAGTAGTTGCGGCACATGGGCTCAGTAGTTGTGGCACGTGGGCTCTAGAGCTCAGGCTCAGTAGTTGTGGCGCATGGGCCTAGTTGCTCTGTGGCATGTGGGATCTTCCCGGACCAGGGCTCGAACCCGTGTCCCCTGCATCAGCATGCAGATTCTTAACCACTGTGCCACCAGGGAAGCCCCCCAAATCCATTCTTAAAATCCATCTCACGGTCCTCCAAAACTCCAGCCCTGCCCTGGATGACGAGGTCCCGGAGCCTGAGGCCCCTCAACCCCTGGCGCCCAGGGCCCAGCCTGGCTTGGGACCCACCTGTGGGGCCCTTATTTCTTTCTCCCTGTTTTCTGGACCCTCCTCTCTGCACCTGCTGCCTCCTAGTCTCACTCCCTTCTTGGGCCCCAGAAAGGAAAAAGCCATTAGAGATAGGATCTTGGGGTGGGGGAGGTGTGCCTTCATTGAAAGCTCCTAAGTTCAAGGGCCAAAGACCCTTGGATTCACCTGTGACCCAGGAGCTCCTGGATGAGGCATCAGGCTCCTAACTGCTCCCCGTACGCCTCACCCCTGCAGCCCCTGCACCACGGCCCCCGCTCCCCCTTCCTCCTCCCCACCCTCCTCACTTGCCCACTGTCTCTCTCCCCCTCCCTCCCTCCCTCCCTCCCTCCATGCATGAACACTTGCTGGCCTCCAGGTGGCCTCCCCCCACTGCCTCCTGCAAGTCTTCTGATGGATGCCCCTTCCCGCCGATTGACCACAGCCCTCTGATACGGTGTACAATGTGTCTCTTTATTTATAGTGTCTCCTGCTAGACTGTGAACTCCAGGAGGACAGGCGTTTTGTCTGTCTCATTCCCCGCCACAGCCCCAGTGCCTAGAACATAGATGCTCAAGGAACACTGGGGCTAATAAATGAACCCCACTACCCACCCCAACTAGGCTGCACCCACCCAGGACCCGCAGTCTCCACCGCTAGTACAGGGCGGAAGGTGCTGGCCGGCTCTCACTATGTGGCCTCCACCCAGCCTCCTTTCCTTTCTGGGCCTCAGCTTCCTCCATTATATAATGAAAGGCTGGATTGGAACTTCTCCAGCTGTGGCTGTGTTGGAGCTCTGAGGTCCCTTTGGCATCTCTCCAATTGGGGTGTCAACGGGGAATTCACAAAGGTGGGAGGGGTGCCGGCTCAGAAGAAATCTCCCGGCCCTAAGGCCCCACCCTGGCATGCTGGGGTGGGTTGAGGGGAGCAGGGAAGCAGTAGTTGTGGGAACTAAAAACAGACGTAAGAGAGGTTTCCCCAAAAACATGTCCATATTTTAATCATCACCAAAGTCCAACCCGGGAAGCCTGAGGAACAGAGGCTCAAGCCCTCTTAAGGGCTGAGACCAGAGGTCAAGTGTCCAAACATGAGTCGTCATCAGAGGAAGCCTGCTGTCAGGCAGGTGAGCACGGGGGTCAGCAGGGCGGGCAGCGGCAAGGGCAGCAGCCGTCCCGGGGCCTGGGACCTGAAAACCTGGCGCTGCCCCCGGGGCTGCAGAGGCCTGACATTGTCTGTCATTTTCAGTTTCTTCTCGTTGTCATAATACAGCTTCTGAGAGAATGCCAGGATCTGTGGAAGGCACAGGGCTCAGCAGGGAGGGATGAAGCTGGTGGAGCTGCACTCCTCACTGTGTGACCTCAGGCCAGTCGCCTGGCCTCTCTGAGCCCCCTCAGGTTCTTGTGCAGAGGAAAAGAATCAGGGATGTAAAGTGCTTTGCATCCATGGGGGCTCAGCTCCCATGAGTGTCCTAAGCAGAGGGAACTCACAGCTCTGGGCTTTGAGGGCCTGTGATTACCTTACCATCACTATCATCACTGTTACCAGAGAATAGTGGTTCTCAAGCTTGAGCTTGCATTAGCCTCACCTGGGGGCTTGTTGAGCCCCAGACTGCCTGGGGCCCCCCGCAAAGGGACAGTTTCCAGGAGCTGACGCAGGGGAGGCTGCACCCTCGGCCAGGCCCCGTGTACCTGGTCCTCGTGGAGCTGAATGGGCTCCTGGAACACGGTCCAGACCACCTTCTCATCGCAGCCGGGTGTGGTGAGCGAGCCCAGGTAGCGGAAGTAGAGCCTCAGTTTCTCCTTCTTGGGGAGCAGGTCGAAGAGGCTGATGTTGTCTTTCAGCATGGTGTTCATGTCTGGGGAGACTCACACACCTCACTCTGAGAGTACAGGCTCCTCCACCATCCAGACCCTCTTCTGTAGGAAGACGTCTTCTCCCCTCCCCCAGCCCCCCCGCCTCCCGGGTCCTCACCATCCTGACTCACTGGGATTGGGGATGTCAGACAGCGCCTGCACCAGGGGCTGGAAGTTAACATTCTCGGATCCGGCCTGGAACAGGAGGGAAAGGGGCTTGAGAGAGGCTTGTGGGGAGCCGGTGGAGACCACCAGTTCACTCTCCCGGTCTGGGGTGGGGCGGGCACGCAGCTTCTGGGACTGAGGCCCTCAAAGGCCCTGGGCTCCCCACATGGGGAGGTACAAGTCACTGAGAAACAGAGGGGAAGTCCGAGCTTCTCCAGCCCCCTCCCGCCTTGCTGGGATCCCAGGTCTCTGGATCCTAAGAAGCAGCCCCTCGAGCCCGGAGGGATGGCAGCCCCACCTCCACCATGAAGGCCAGCACCGCAATCTCATCTTTGGGGCCCTGGTTCTGGTTCGTGTTCCTTGATGTCCCCTTTTCTTTCTCATGTACCACGTGCATCTGGTAAGGGGTGAGAGGGATGGAGAGAGAACCCGTCAGGGTGCTGGACCCTCCTTCTTGCCCAAGGCAACTATACCTAGAGCCCAGCCAAGGCATCCACCTGGGAAGAGGTCCCTCACCTCCATGGCAAAGCGATCCCCGTCGAAGCTGTGCTCCGAGCCCCAGTCCAGCACCTTGGACCAGTGTAGGTGCAGCTGCTTGGCCCGGTACCGGGCGGCCAGTCCTCCTCCAGCAATCGAGGCCTCGTCCCCCAGCAACACCATCACTGGAGGGCACAGGAGGGGGCAGAGTCCTCGCACCCACCTCCCCCAGCCTCTCCCAGCCCCTCATCCCAGCTCCAGCCAAGCAGGACCTTCTCTCCTACCTCGCACCCTTCACGGGCTACGGTCCCGGGCCTGAAGGGACAGGAACAGTGGTACAGCCTGGACCTTCCCCTGGCCCCCTCCTTGGCCTCCCTGTCTGCCTCTCCCCCTGTGCACCCCTCACTGCCCAAACATGCAACTCAGCCCGGTCCCGCCCGTGCTTCAACCCCCTCCACGCGTGGTGCCCCAATGTTCCCAGGGCCACGTCCAAACTCCTCAGCCCCGGGCGACCTGCCCCAGGTCCGGCTGGACTGACCCTGGGCTGGCTCTGGCCCCTCCTGGCTTCGTTCTGTCCTCCATGCACATGGGTCCACATGCAGCCCTTCGAACACCCCAAGCCGTTTCACGCCTCTGTGCCATGCTGTTCCTTCTTCCTAGAACCTGCCGCATCCCCCCGCTACAGATTGCTCTGATACAGGATTGAAAATACTGATAGAATGTTCCCGCCTTTCCAAAGTCCACCCTGCTTTCCCCACCCCGCCTCCCCAGGGCTTTTCAGCCTCTCCTCAGCAAAAGTGGACAACCCGGTGTGCCCTGCCAGGAGGAGTCCAACCCTCCAGTCCTTGGGGAACTTGGGTCCCAGGGTCCCGTGCCCCTGCTGTCCGGGGCCTGCATCCAGCCCATCTGAGTCCTACCTGAGTGGCCATTGTTCTGCACGGCCCACTTTTGCTTCTTGTCGTAGCCGGAGAAGGAGAAGCGTCCCAGGTTTGGGTCCAGCAGTGTCTTGGCAGTGGCGATGTTGATGGGGGACTGGCGGTCATTCTGGCAGCTATCGCCCCACTGGTCCGGCCCTGAGCAGGGACAGAGGGTGGGCTGGGAGTCAGGGGCGCCTGGCACCGAGGTGTGGCGTCCTCCACCCCATTCAGGTCAGGCCCAGCTCAAGGCAGCAAGGTCTTTGGATGGCTGGCAGGCTGTGCTGGGGGGATGCCCAGCACAGAGCTCCACCCTCGCCCCTCTCCCTCCTCAGACACTCACACTCACACAAAACCAGCAAGGCGTGGTGTTGGACAGGGTAGGTCTAAGGTGTGAGCTCTGGGGTAGGGCGCCACCTCAGATGCTGGGCTGTGAAAGGAAAGCTCCGTGATAACCTGCTTCCCAGGGGTTCCGAAGTTCAAAGGAGGTGGATGGGAGAGTGCATGGAAGCGGTGGAGTCCCCTGGAAGGGCCGCTTGTGAAAGGACCCCATGACTTGACACTAAGCCTTATCTGAACCCTGGGAGGCAGGGAAGGAGCCCCAGGGGAGCCCAGTCCCCTGTACCCGGGACCTCCCATACCAGTGAGCGGGGCCGGGGCTTGGAGAGCACTGTCCAGTCACCAAAACAGCAACGGTGGGAGGAAAGCAGATTGCAGGAATCCGGGCAGCGCTTGAAAAAGTACAAAGAACCACCACCCAGGCCCACATGCAGGGGTGTCACTGGAACAGAATCAACTCTCCATTTTGTTATGAGAGGAGCAAAATGAATTTCTCCCTTTGATGCTGCTCCTGATTTATTTCAGAGGACCAGAGGGCTGACTCTCTTGGTGTCAGAGATGATGACAGGAGGTCCCAGTAAAAACTCAGGTCACTCTATGTTCCCTGTGCCCTGAGCACCAGGAGAGAGGGAGAGAGAGAGAGATAGGGAGAGAGAGAGAGAGAGAGAGAGGGAGGGAGGGAGGGAGAGAGAGAGAGTGTTAGGAGCTGAGATCTGACTGGGGCCACCATCACCTCATCCTTCCCACGTTCCCTGGGTCTCCATTTCAACCTGGAGACTCGCTGCACTTACCCAGGCAGGTGTAGTTGGAGGGCTTGACTTGATTCTGGTAGCACCAGTGTGACCCTGGAACAGAGAGAGGAAGGATGTGAGGCCTGTGCAGAAGCACGTCAGTGTATCTATGTACACACACGTCTGTCTCTACGAGTGCCGGTGAACTGTGTGCACACAGCAGCTCTGTGTGTGTGTGTGTGTGTGTGTGTGTGTGGTGTGTGTGTGTGTGTACACAGTGGGTCAGAGGCTGGGAATATCCCTGGAGTCAGAACCTGGCCTGGGATGGGATAGAGCATTCCTGGGGTGCCATCCCAGGGGACAGAGGGCCCAGGGGAGGGAGCCTTGAGAAGAAAATGTAGGGATGGAGAAGGAGGCGGTAGAAACAGCCAGGCTCCAGGCGTCCCTGACCCACAGCCAAACCACTGGTCCCCTTGCCCAGGGCACTGGCCTTAGACAAGGCAGACCAGACAGCCAGCAGCCCTTGAGGGGCCCTCCAAGGCGGGTCAGCTCTCCCCAGGGGCTAGCCTGGACACTCTCTACCTGTTGCTCATCAGCCTCCCCCTCCCTCCTTGCATCCCCTCCCTCAAACCTGGAAGGGAGGCTGGTGAGAGGGGAAGAGGAAGCCCCCCAGGACAATACAGCCACGTTCAGCCTGGCTGCTCTCCCAGAGTTGATGGGATGATGAGGGAGATTAGGCTAGTCCCTCCCTGGAACACACCCTCTTGTGCTATTAAGACTCATTCTTGTCTAAACTCTCACAGTCCTGCAGGGAGGAAGGCGGCTACGTCTTTTCCCCTGTCCCTCCAACCTGCAGTCCTGGTGTTTGGGACCAGACAGACTTGCCTTCCAATCCCCCACTCTGCCTCCGGACAGGAGAACCAACATCTCTGAAAAAAGGCTGCATCATGGATGTAGCTCACTAATGCAAGATGTTGACAACAGGGCAAACTGTGCACATGGGAACCCTCTCCTCTGTACTCTCTGCCTGATGTTTCCGTAAACCTGAAACTGCTCTAAAATTAGTCTATTGATTTTTAAAAGAAAGTCTGTGCCAGCAGGGTGGATAAAGCATTTGATCAGAGCTGGAATTCTAGCTGGGCCACTTAGGAGCTGTGGGTTTAGGGACAAGTCACTTAATCTCTCTGAGCCTTAGTTTTGCTGTCTGTAAAATGGAACTAATACCATCCACCTCATAGGACTGTGGGGAGGATTAAATGAGAGATGGTAGAGAGTGCTCCAGGCAGTTGGAATTTAGTCAAGTCCCTGACGAGTCCTTCCCTTCTCCTTGGCTTCCTCCCTCCCTCCCCTCCTCAATCTCCTGTCAGGGCACAGATGGCCAAAGTCAAGGAGAGAAATGAAGTGAGCTGGAAAGAACTCAGGGATGAGGAAATTCCTAAGAAAAGCAGAGCTTCCTGCTCAGCCTGAGCTAAGGCCTCTGAGCACATCCATCCCCACCCAAGCCCACCTCCTCTGGGGTCCCTGCAATGCGCATGGGGTGGAGAGGGGGCAGGTTCTCGGCAGGGGCTGGGAGGAAGGCCAGGAGACTGAGCATCTCTAGGAAATTGGCCACCCTCACACTCTGGGCCCTTCAGAGCCACCTGGGGTTTCCCAGTCTCCCAGGTCTGGATCAAATGCTGTGCCTACTTTGCTGGCACAGCCTCTTTCAGAGATGAACAGTCCCTGCAGTGTCTTCCCCTGGCCAGTCCACCCCCTGCTCGGGACAGGGCTCTGCTGACCCTGGGACTTGCTGCATCTGGGGAAGCCTGACGAGGGTCAACTCTGCAAAGGGCAGTGGCCACTTCCCATCCAGGCCCGTCTCTGCGTGTTGGCAGACTCTGATGCCGGAGCCCACCACCCGGCCTCCAGTCCTGGCTCTGACTCTTGCTTATTCTCTGCAGGAGAGTTCATTAACTTTTCTGAGCCCACTTTCTTCCTTCCTCAGGCAGAAGGAGCTGCCACTGACCTCCCAGAGGCAGTGTCTAAGGACGCACTGGATGGGAGGTCATTTGCATCCGAGAAAGGCTTCCTGTTATGATTCTCCCGGGTCTCAGAGGTTCCGAAGGCAGAAGGCGCCTCTGAGGTAGAGCTGGCCCCTCCTGGTGACTGATACCCAGGGGGAAGCTGTTTTCAGGGGAAGCCTGGCTTGAGCCGGAACCCTCAGGAGCCAGCTCTGATGGGTGGAACCCCTGTCAGCCTCCCTGGAGCCCATCTGGTCCAGGCTGAGCTTTTCTGAGGAATTTGCTCTTCCTTGCTTCTGGCTACAGCTCCTAGGGTTGTCATGGTGACCTCTGATCCACTGACTTAATAACAGAGACTTTTGACCTGCTTGGTTGAATGCTCTTGAAACTACGCTCTTTAGGAAGCAGAAGCCAGGAAAATGTGATGTTGATGAGGCCAAGGCTGGGGGGCAGGTCTGTATCCAAAGGCTGTAAGTGGGGGCTGGTTTTTAGGCAAGTGGTGGCAGGGTCACGGACCAGCTCAGACTCCCGTACTGGTTCATGAGGGAGCAGCCCTTACAGATAATTACCAGCCAGTTCTCTCCGGCCACTTCCTAGAGGACCTGGGAAGGAGAGGAGCTACCCACAGGTCTTGGCTCCAAGCTCAGATGCTGCCTAGTCCATCTGCCCTGACCAGAGATGGAGTGAGAGGACTAACGACCATCGCCAGTCACCCAGCCACTGTCCCCGAGCCTTGACGTACCCACCCCAGCCCCCTGCTTTACAGCTGATCGAAGACGTTCTCTCGGGTGGACCTTGCTCACCACACCCTCCCACTCCAGGGGGAGGGAGGAATCCTGAAAACCAGCTTAGCAAAACCCGAAGATGCCCTGGGCAAAGTCTCAGCAGCTCCTGGCTAGGTCTGGGACTCTGAAGGGGCCTATGACCCTCTCCCCTCCTCTCTCCCTGGCAGCAGATGGTCTGAGGACGTCGATGTACAGCCTGGTCACTCTCCAGCCTCAGGTTCCCTAGGAGATGAAATGGGCGGGGGGGGGGGGGGGGGAGGGGGGGGGGGGGGGGGGGGGGGGAAGCAGGACCCCCGGCAGCTCCCAGTCAGAAAGCCCCAGCGCTTAAGGGGAGCACAGCTTGTGAGAGGGGGCGGCTGAGAGAGATTCCTGGCTGGTGGGGCCCAGGCCATGTGGCTACGGAGTGACAGGCACGGCACTAAGCACCTACTACCACTATCTTATTTGAATCCTTAGAACAATACCTGAGTCAGATTACTCTCTTTTGTAAGCGAGGAAACTGACTTTTACCCAAGGAGGAAACTGACTTACCCAAGGAGGAAACTGACTTACCAAGGAGGTAAGTGACCCAAAGCCACACAGCTACAAAGCAGCCACCTTAATTGCAAAGCATTTCTCTTTCTACAAGCCCAGCAGCTTAAGTAGGTTTCGAGCCTCCAACCCTACATGTGAAAATGTTCACATCCCACCTTTTCTGTTTCCTCCTCTCCTAGGAAGAGGCGGGGAGTTGCTGCAGGATGCCCCTCATACCCCACCATGGGCCAGCTAAAGGTCTCCTTCTCTGCTGCTGAGGGCACCCTCAGCCCTCACCCATGACTCCAAGAGAGGAGCATCTAGCTTTAGAGAGGAAATTCGGCCAGGTGGACCCCAAGGACCATCCGAGGGGTAGCTGAGATGGGGACTGGCAGATGGGGGCCTCCTTCCAAGGAGATGGCTCCCTGTGGGGTCGCAGAGAAGGTGCCAGATTGGATCCCTGTGCCCAGACGCTGGAGGCGCCTTCAGCTCCTTATCAAATATTAACACCCCTCTCCTGCCACCTTCTACATAGGCGAATAATTAAGAGCTCGGCCTCACCATTAATCTTTAAACGAAAATCACCCCGGCCGGAAAGACCGGCTTGGCTCGGGCCTCCGGATGTCCCCCTCCAGGCTCCCTACACAGTTCTGGAGGTGAAGGGTGCTGGCAGAGTCCGGGGACAAGGCACCCAGGGTGGGAAGCGGGGATGACCGGGCCCCACCGCACCCAGTTTGTTGTCCTTGCCCCGGGCCGGGGGCAGCCACCAAGCACTGAGCCCCCGCGGGACGGACAGCGACCCACGACAGACGGAGGAACACCAGAAAGGGTAAGAAACGGAGGCGTGCGCCGCGGCGGCTCGGAGACGCATCCTTGCCCCGGACCCGCCCGGCGCCCGGCGGGGGGCCGCGGGCCCCGCACACCGCAGTCGCGCACACGCTTTGCACCCGCTGCCCCGCGCCCGCCGTGCCC
>NW_006791862.1:1298116-1310727 GCF_000442215.2 Lipotes vexillifer | reverse complement strand
GCGCGGGGCCCGAGCGCCGAGGGGCCACGGAAGGGCCACCGAGGGGTCCCGGGGCCGAAGCCCTCGTTCACCTGCGCGGGCCCAGGGCCGGGCGGCGGCGAGGACTAGGAGCGCCGGCAGCAGCCGCATCCTGCGCAGGAGTGGCGACGCCGCCGAGCCGGGGACCGCGCGCAGAGGAGGCCGCCGGGGGTGCGCGGTCCTGCCGACCCAGGTTTTATAGCGGAGCCGCGACGGGAGGGAACCCCGACAGCAGGACGCGGGTAGCGGCTCCTCCCCCTGGCGGGTCCTCCCCTCACCTGTCCCTGATCTAAAATCCTCCACGCCCCCACTTGCGCTCCGCACCCACCCCCACCGCCTGGTCACCTTCCGACCGGTGTGCGAGGGCCCCTCACCCACCCGCGTCCTTCAGCGCAGAGGCGGCGCCCTCCTGCCTCGCTCCTCCCCCGTCCCACACCTGGTCTCTGGTTTGGGACCAGGGTAGCGACATCGCAAGATACTCGATCCACACAAGGGTGGGGACCCCGGATTCCTGCCTTGGATCGTTTTGGCGTGGACCGCTGCGCAGCCCTCTCGCCTCCGGAGCAGCCCGCGGGGGCCTTGGAATGCGCTGGGGCTGGAGGCTCGGGGAATGGAGATAGCGTCGGAGGGATGACGGAGTTGAGGGATGTGCGATGGTGTTTCTTGAATCCGGTGTCCCCAGAAAGAGGGCTTGCTTTTTTCTCTCAGGCAGTGACAGCTGATTCTCTGGGTCTTATCTCTTTTTCTCTTCCCTCCCAGGCTGCTCCAAACTTAATTTCTAAGCAACCCAGGTACTGCCCCGGTGGCCCAATGGCTAAGACTCTGTGCTCCCAATGCAGGGGGCTGGGGTTCGAGCCCTAGTCAGGGAACTAGATCTCACATGCCGTAACTAAAGATCCCACATGCCGCAACTAAGACGCGGCGCAGTCAAATAAATATTTGAATTTTATTAAAAAAACAAACAAACAAACAACCCAAAGACTGTTCTTCTAACACAGAGTGAGGACACCTATGAATTTCTGTGCGAGTGTGTATGTGATGGCCAGCGCTGGGGATGCTGTGGGGGCGGAACTGAGTAATGGATTGCAAAGAGGCTCAGTGAGAGAGGAACTAATGGCGTCAGAGGAGAGGGGCTGGTCCTGTTGAGCACACACACACACACCCCAGACTGCAGAGATAAGATGGGAAGAGAAGAGACTGGGGTCTGAATGGACCTCTCCTTTTCTCATCTGCCAGAATCTTCAGAGGAGTTCAGGGAAAGAAAACTTTCCTTGGAGGAGGCCCTAGCATTTAGGGAAATGGGGCTGGGGCCTCCACGAGAGGAAGCTGCCTCTTGTCTCAGGAAGGATGCTCCCTCTCCTGGACTTGGCTCGCCTGCTACAATACCTCTATAGACCCCTTCATGGCTCTAGGTACTCTGTGTCCCACGTGGGGTGGGGACTTCCGTGGCAGTTTGAGAAGCTCACTCAGACTTGAGTGGGGAATATGGACTTGGGTGGGCCTGGGCCCCCTCCTTCAACAGGAAGCCCCAGTTTTCTGGTCTAGTCACTTCCCCATCCTCTGCCAACCTCTCAGCACCCACGGGCCTTTGAACTTAGGCAAGAGACCTCTGAGGAGGGATTGCCTCCTCCAGAACTATCTGGGCAAAGGGGCTTCCTCCCTGCTTAGAGTCCTGGCTGACCACCCCCCACCTTCTGGCCCAGGATCACACAGCCTCAAGGAGCAGCTTTGATCCTCCAGAGAGGAGAGGCGGGGAATCCACATCAGGCTTAGGGTCCTATTGTCTGTGCTGCGTTAGAATTTCATCAACAGCCTGGGACTTGGACAGTCAGGGGAGGGATTCCACACCCCGGGATCTTTTCTGGTGGAGTGGATTTGTGTTCACAGGCTGTAAAAATATATCTTTTAGGACTGGGGAGTTGAGTGGGGAGGAAGCCCATTCCTGGGAATGAAGTCTACTTCAGGGGTCCCTGTAACCCCAAGCCAGCCCCCCTTACAGGCAGGAGAGAGACTTAGAAACCTTTGGTGGGGTTAAGGGGCTATTGAGTGGTGACCTTAGAGTCACTTCAAAGTCCCTTTGGGAAGAGGAAGCTGATTTCTAAGTAATCCTCTCCCTTCCCATCAGCGCAGCCTCTGCGATCTTTTGGGCCAATGAGCTGGGGTAGGAGAACCATGCCCCTGTGTGGTGTTCCTTCTGAGGCATGGGGAGGGGGAGGAGGTTAAGAATGGGTGCTTCCTCAAGGATGCGTCTTAATCACGGGTACCACCGAGAATTTGCGACGTGGGAAGTCAAGGGGGGTGGCTCCTGCTCTGTCCATCATCTCTGACCCCAAGGTTACACAAGGCAGGTTACTTTGTGTTACCAAGGTCACCCAGCCTTGTCTCCCAGCCTGGACCCCTGTCCTGCCTGCCGTAAACTTGTCACCTGTCACTATCTAGTCACCCTGGGCCTAGTTTCCCTGGAGGGGACATGACCCCTCATTACAGCAGGGATCATTAGATCAGGGATGGGCCCTGCTATGTCTCGATCACTTATAGGGCCCATAAAGCTGGCAGCCCAGGCCCAGCTGTCCCAGCCCTGCTGCAGCCTCCTTCCTCTTACTCCACACAGGGTCCCCGAGCATCCTGCGTTCAAGTTCCTGCTCTTCCTTTGACTCAGGGATGACCTAGGGCAACTTTCTTACTCCTCTCTGATTGCAACTTCCCCATCTATAAAGTGGCGATGATAACCCTGCCCTGCTGACCTCTGCCAATAGACAGTTATTGGGCCAGAGCCTGCCCAGCCCAGACTTTCACAACCAGCCTCCTGGTGCCTTGGATGTAGCCACTGGCCCATTGCGGATGCAGAAATGAATCACAGTTCTCATCCTCTGGGGATTTTCACGCCATGGCCCTGTCTGGAACAGGAGGGAGGCGCTTGGGGAACTACAGGGCTTTGAGATCAGACAACCCTGGATCACTTGTGGCTCTACCCACTTGCTTTGGGACATCAGCCAAGCCTTGGTTTTCTTCATCTGTGAAATAAAAATCATACCCCTCTCTTCCTCATATGTTTCTTTCTTTTCTTTTTGACGTGGACCATTTTTAAAGTCTTCATTGAATTTATTACAATATTGCTTCTGTTTTATATTTTGGTTTTTTGGCTGCGAGGCACATGGGATCTTAGTTCCCCAACCAGGGATCGAACCCGCACCCCCTGCATTGGAAGGCGAAGTCTTAACCACTGGACCACCAGGGAAGTCCCCCTTATAGGTTTCTGATTCTCATAATTCATTGTGAGAACTCAAGTGACTAAAGCCTGAGGAGGGCTGACCAGGAGCCTGGGCACATTAGCACACTTCAGCATGACCTCTACCTAAGTAGACGTCCTTTCACCTGGATTGAACATGACCCTAGGCAGGCATGGATGTGACATTGAGTGGAAGCGGACACTGAGCTAGGCCCAGGGAGGGGCCCTGGCACATCCAGCCTCCTCTTGGTCTCCCAAGACTTAGGGAGGGGTGAGGAAGACTGAGGGACAAGGAGGGAAGCCCCAATTGCAGGGACCCAAAAAGGTGAGATTCGGATTCAGCCTCTCCTGGGACTCTGATGGGCTTGGGGTGGAGACACAGGGGAGCAAGACGCTGCACTCCTGGTGTACATAGGTCAGAGGAAGGCCTAGGACATATCCCTTAATAGGAGACTACCAGGTCTGTGATCAGGGGGTGAGGTGGGCAGATGGAGAGAATGCAGAAGCTTAGAATAGGTTTTGGAGCAACACTGCCCTGGATTCACATCCCCACCTCACACTCACCCTTCCCTCCTTCAAGCTCAGTGTCCTGATCAGGAAAATGGGGATGAAGACAGCACCTCCCTCACATGTATGGTTAGGATTCAACTAGATAATGCTGGGTGAAGGGCCTGGTGGAGGTCCAGGCACTTAGCAAGCGCTCAATAAACCTCAGCTGTTAAGTATAACTGTTACGGGTAGGAACAGCAGATGCCCATGATGTTACAGGAGCCCAGAGGACTGGCACCTGGCCCAGCCAGTGGGTGGAAAGCTGGGGGCGGGGGGAGGGGGAGGCTTCCTGGAGAAAATGAGACTCAAGCTGAGTATTGGAAGACACACAGATGTTGACATGAAAAGGGAAGGGAAATCCAGGCAAGGGAAACAGACTGAGAGAAGGCATAGAGGTGGGGTGAGAGGGCGAGTGCTCAGGGATGAGGCTGGAGAGGTATTTGGCCCCAGAGAGAGCAGACTTGTTTGTTGGGATTAGAAAGTTGGACTGATCTTTCCTTTTTTTTTTTTTTTTTTTTTAACAAATTTATTTATTTTTGGCTGCATTGGGTCTTCGTTGCTGCGCGCGGGCTTTCTCTAGTTGTGGTGAGTGGAGACTACTCTTCGTTGCGGTGCGCGGGCTTATTCAGGCTTATTTTGAGGCTTCTCTTGTTGCGGAGCATGGGCTTCTAGGCACGCGGGCTTCAGTAGTTGTGGTGCACAGGCTTACTAGTTGTGGCTCACGGGCTAAGAGCGCAGGCTTAGTAGTTGTGGCGCACGGGCTTAGTTGCTCTGCAGCACCCGGGATCTTCCCGGACCAGGGCTCGAACATGTCCCCTGCATTGGCAGGTGGATTCTTAACCACTGCGCCACCAGGGAAGTCCCCTGATCTTTCCTTTGATAAGGGGTAGATATCAAGATCCTGATTTTTTATTATTATTTTTTTGCGGTACGTCGGCCTCTCACTGTTGTGGCCTCTCCCATTGCGGAGCACAGGCTCCGGATGCGCAGGCTCAGCGGCCATGGCTCATGGGCCCAGCCGCTCCGCGGCATGTGGGATACTCCCGGACCAGGGCACGAACCCGTGTCCCCTGCATTGGCAGGCGGACTCTCAACCACTGCGCCACCAGGGAAGCCCAAGATCCTGATTTTATAGGCCAGGAAATATTCTCAGAGTCACTCGGCCATAGAAAGAGACAGGGATCCTCAGCTACTTAGAGTTACGGAAGAGGGAGCTGAGGCTCAGAGAGCGTAGTGACTCACCCATGTTGCCCAGCAAGGAAAGAGCAGAGATGGGATTGGAACCCTAGTCTCCTGCCCCGCCCCCATTCTCTTTCCATGCCATCTCATCCCCCCACCACACACACCTTCCTCCCATTGGAGCCCCCAGCCTCCATCTCCCCTTGCTTTCTGTACCTGCAGAGTCCCCTTCAATTAACAGAGAAACGTTTGCAGAGACTCCAGCTTTCGTGTCCCTGGATATTGAGATTAAACCTACATGCAAAGGGAACACATGCAGGGGCTTCTTCCCTGGTGGCACAGAGGTTAGGAATCCACCTGCCAATGCAGGGGACACGGGTTCGATCCCTGGTCCTGGAAGATCCTATATGCTGCGGAGCAACTAAGCCCGTGCACCACAACTACTGAGCCTGCGCTCTAGAGCCCGTGCTCTGCAGCAAGAGTAGCCACCGCAATGAGAAGCCTGCGCACCGCAATGTAGAGTAGCCCCTGCTCGCCACAACTAGAGAAAGCCAGCGCACAGCAACGAAGACCCAATGCAGCCAAAAATAAATAAATAAAATAAATAAACTTTAAAAAAAAGGGGGGGAGCACGTGCAAAGTGGGCGCCACCATTCCGGAACCTGGATCTCTGCCATGATCTAGCAGAGACAAGAAAGCACCTCTCCAGCCAGCATCTGTGGAAGCTGCAGTCCCTCCTCCCTGGTCTTCACACCCACCCTATTTCTCTGGCCTGTAGAGAGAACCCCGGGGGAGCAGGAAGTGGGGAACAGAGAGGAGCTATCATGGGGGCAGGATTGGGGCCTCCTTAGTTGAGAGGTTTGTGGAAACTTCTACCCCTGAAAATTTTGAAATAATAGTAGTAGCAAGAAGCATGGAATAATTCAGCAATGGAGATGCCATATGTCTGTTCCTGCCCCGTAGAGAGTTCAGGAAAACTCCCCCACGGCTGTCCCTCCCCTCTCAGCCACAGGAGCCGGATCACACCAGCAGGAGGCCGGGGTCAGAGCTGCTTTGGGTTTTCCAATGTAGTATTCATATATATTCTGGTTTGTGGTGGAAGGAGCTCTAAAGAGGGTGATGAGAGTGGAACCAGGTGGGGAGAAAAGGCAAGAGCCAATAGGCTGCCTTGGGGGGGCGGGGGGGAAAGCGAAAATTCCCTCCTCAGTTAAATGGTATGGCAACACGGAGAGAACAGGCTCTTTTAGGGGTTTGTGTGTCTGTTAACTTCTTTTTCTCTGGTTATCCAGATAATACCTACTCATTGTAGAATATTTGGAAAGAAGCAGGGGAAAAAAATTGCAGATAACCTTATCTCCCAGAGGTAACCATTTTACAGTTTAACATATTTTTTTAAATTTTATTTATTTATTTTTGGCTGCGTTGGGTCTTCGTTGCTGTGCACGGGCTTTCTCTAGTTTCGACGAGCAGGGGCTACTCTTCATTGCGGTGCACAGGCTTCTCATTGCGGAGGCTTCTCTTGTTGCGGAGCACAGGCGCTAGGCACGCGGGCTCCAGTAGTTGTGGCACAAGGGCTCAGTAGTTGTGGCTCCCAGGCTCTAGAGCGCAGGCTCAGTAGTTGTGGTGCACGGGCTTAGTTGCTCCGTGGCATGTGGGAATCTTCCCCGACCAGGGCTCGAACCTGTGTCCCCTACTTTGGCAGGCGGATTCTTAACCACTGCGCCACCAGGGAAGCCCATTTTAATGTATTTTTAAGAAAAAATATTTCAAAGAAAATAGTCAATCACCCCCACCTTAATCCATCTGTTTCATTTTTCCAACTTCTCTTTCAAACTTAATCTATATGCAAAACACTATTGACATAGTTCTGCTTTTTAACCTTCACCTTCCAGTGTCAACGTGAGTCCATGTTACCTCACAGCCTCTGCAACTGTCATTTTGTGGTTCTGCAATGTACACGGCTTGTGCCATCAGCTTACTTTCCATTGTAAATAACACTGAAGAGGATATCTCCCCGCTGGAGAGGCAGGGCCACAGACTGGGGAAGGAAACCAGGGGTCCCAGATCCTTTCCCCAGCTCCTTTCCCCAGCTCCTCATTGAGAAAAACTACCTTCAGTTTATGAAAATAGTTTGGAGGTGGGGTGAGGGTCCAAGGGACCCCCAGAGGCCAGTTAAGGAATCTGAGTCAGGGCTTCCCTATGGCGCAGTGGTTAAGAATCCGCCTGCCAATGCAGGGAACACGGGTTCGAGCCCTGGTCCGGGAAGATCCCACATGCCGCGGAGCAACTAAGCCCGGGTGCCACAAGTACAGAGCCTGTGTTCTAGAGCCCACGCTCTAGAGCCCACGAGCCATAACTACTGAACCCGCGTGCCGCAACTACTGAAGCCCGCGTGCCTAGAGCCCGTGCTCTGCAATAAGAGAAGCCACTGCCTACACACCTCAACGAAGAGCAGCCCCCCGCTCGCTGCAACTAGAGAAAGCCCGCGGGCAGCAATGAAGACCCAGCGCAGCCCAAAGTAAATAAATTAAATAAATAAATTTAAAAAAAAAGAACCTGAGTCAGGAGTTCTAACTCTTTGATCTCTGAATCAAAAGTACCTGTAAGATAGGGAATATGGGGGGAGGCACGGTTCAGGGGGTAAGGAGTGTGTTTCTGTGTAGATTTGCAGGGTAGAGACGGTGTGAGAAAAAGTGTGTGCCTGCGGGCGCCTCCTCTTACGAGTGTGTTTGCACAGCAGCTCCCTCTGCTGTCCCTGCTCCCCCAACAGTCCTGTACCGTTTACAGTTTGAAAGTCCTTCCCCCTAACTTTAGTCTGTCTTTCCCCATATTTCTTTTTCAGTTGTGCGGAGCACAATAAAATCGCATTCAAAGAGTTGAAAAACAATTCTTTAGGTCCACCCTGTACCCATTGCCCAGACCTTTAGCTCTGATAAAAAAAACAAATTCACCTGAGTAAATTTTAAAGATCTTATTGGCTTTATTCAATGATTCATGAATTGGGCAGCATCCAACCTCGCAGATGGAAAGGAGCTCCGAGGAGCTGTACAAAATGAAAGACTTGTATAGGCAGAGGGAGCAGGAACAAGGAAGTTATACTAGACAGAAAAGCAGATTGGCTGTGGCAAGGGCACTTTCCTTTAGAGAACGGTAGGGGTCGTTCAGAATGAGGCAGATTACTTAACTAGTGCTGGTTAGGCAATTCCTGACTGACTTAAGATTCCATTTTGGGGAGAGATGAATCTAAGTTAAGTCTCAGTTGGGCGATGTGGGGCTAAGCATAAGTGACTCCATTTGTCTTGTTTTTAACAGTCCCCTTCAGGAGACTTCCAGGACACTACTATCATGTGCAACCTCATTTAATCTGAACTACTCTTAGGTGTCATAGGGAAACTGAGACAAGAAATTGAGAATGTGTCGTCAGCAAGTCCCCTAAAGACCCCTTCAGGACCCCTTCAGGAAGTGACTCCCTGGCCCTGGCTCACCCATGCCCTGGGAACAGATGAGGGTGTCAGAGCTACAGATAGAAACTGAGATTTAGCAAAGCTGCATAGATAGCTCACCTCCCCACCTCTGATAACAGCTCCACATGGATACCTGTGGGATGGGTAGATCAATCTGCCCTGACTCTTCTCTTATTGTGGCAACAGAGGACGGGGGTGGCGTGGTTCTGCTGTAGTAAGTAACCCCAAAGTTAACCTTGAAGGGTAACGTTTATTTAATGAATCCATGTGGGATGGTTAGGGGCAGGGCCGCCTTCAAGGGCATGGGACTTGTATAGTTGCACAGGGGCTGCACTTGGTTTAATGTTCTGCTGTCGCCGTCTTGAAATTCTTAATTTTTGAACAAGAGGCTCTGCATTTTCATTTTGTAGCAGATCAGAGTTGGGGGCGGTAACGTGCAAGTCTTCTCACTGGATTTCGACACTCCCAGAGCTGTCCGGGAATCAGCTGCGCAATGGCGCCTCGGAGAACCTGTGGACCAGCGGCCGCTTGTGGAGTCCTCGGCTGGCTTCGGTTCTGCTTTCTCGCAGGAAACGTTCCACACTCGCTTGCCCGAAACCCACGGCGCCGCGCTGCTGCCGCCCCTGACCTCGAAGCCCGCGGTTCTACGTGCCGGTTCCCGCCTAGGCCTCCGGAGCGCGGCCGGCTACGTGCAGAGCGGCGTGACTCTGGGGCGCGCGCCACTCCCAGCCCGAGCGCCGGCAACCCGGGTCAGCCTCCGCTGGGAGGTAGTGCCGGGCGCTTTCCGCAGGCTCGGCTCTCCCGGAACGTGCTGGACGGCACCCGCAGGCCCTGCGCTGCAGACTTCTGCCTCCACTATCTGGTTTCACACCGTGCCCTGGGCTGTAGATCAGAAGGTGCAAGAAGGCCCCGAGCTGCGTGCGGTCCTGGAGGACCGTGCAGGGGCACAGCGGAAACGCAGGTGAGGCAAGGCCCTCCCAGGGCTCGCTGGAGTGCACGAGCCCGGCGTGCTGGCTCTTCATTGTACCTTCTGAGCCCTCATTTCTGAATTAGCCCCAGCTTCTTCGGGCTTCCCAGAATTACTACCATTGCGATCTACACCCTCAAGGGCAAAAAATCTGGACCGGGACATACGGTACTCTACATTGGGAACAGCTGGCACCTTCCTCCTTGCCCAGTCTTTGCGAGGCACGGAATGGGGACGCCCACACGAGCTGGGGGTCACCCAGAGTCGAAGGAGGGCATATTCACTGTGTGAAAGGTACATGCGAGGAATTCTAGGGATTTTTCTCTCCTGCCTTGCAGGTAGCAGAGTCTGCACAGCTTGGATGCTTGTAAGGGAGTTGAGTCCGTGAAAACTGAGGGAGCCTTCCCAGTCTCACCAAACAATTCACAAGACAGGTTTGGAGTGGGCAGGGACTATGTCCATAATGTGTTGAGTTCCTACCAGCCCCAGGACGGAGTATGAGATTCGAGTTTTGCTCACCTCTTCCGCGGTCCCTGGGTCTGGTCAGGTCATGGACATTCTCTCAGGCAAGCTCGGAGCTCCTGCGTGCCTCCAGTTCAAACCGGTGATGGTCTTAATTGTTGAGGCAGACGATGACCCATGCGGGTTATTGGACCAGTGTGAACATGCCCTGGAGTTCGGGTCGGATCCTGAACAGGGGACGCGTCTTCTCCTAGGGGGCAGAGGCCTTGGGGAACTTCAGCACCATGGGATGGACAGCACCCTGGAGGTGCAGGCCTAAGCCCAGTAGGGGCTGTGAGCGCCCAACTCCCCCATCGCGAGCTTTAGGGTGGGAAGCCAGGCGGAGGGACGGTCCGGACGGGGCCGAACTCCCGGACCCGGGCCTCAAGCCCCAGAGGCTGTGTGGGGCTTGGGGCCAGTGTTCAGAGGATAGGGCCCGAGTTTGAGGTCTCTGCTGAGGGGGAAGGAGACGGGGAGGGAGCCAGAGCCAAGCTAGCCTGGGAAAGCTGGTGTTCCAGAACCGCGGAGCCGACGGCTGAAGGCGAGTCCTGGTCAACCCTCCTTGAGCCTCCGTCCGGTTCGCTTGGAATTCCAGTGTAGACGCTGACTCTGGTGTTCTTTGCGACAGATCTCTGGCACTCGCAAGCCCAGGTATGCAGCCTCCACTACCCGCCCCCGATTAAAAAGAAAGATAAGGGCATCTCTTGAAGGGAAATGGAGATGTGGAAGGGCTATTCCAGGGGAGGGAGGCAAGGCACTCGGCAGAGCTGACCTGGTGACCGCGAGGAAAGTTACAGACTTCGAGGAACCCTATAAATGACCCTTCATAGGGTTCAGATTACACACCTCACTGGAGCAGAGCCGCCTCCCTGAAGCCAAACCGTCCCCAGCGCCTCCAGGGGCCGGTCGTAGGGCGTCCCTGTTGGACTGCAGCCCCCGGACTGAGCGGACAAAGGCGGAGGGGGAGGCGCTTGGGATGGGCGGCAACTTGTGGCTCTAGGAGGGCGAGCGCGCAGGTGGCGCGGGAACCCTGACAGGTGCCCCCTCCCCATCCCAGGGCCAGGATGAAACCCAGGGCTCCCACTAAACATGACTCCATCTAGACACAATGCCCCATCACCTGAACTTGCATTTAAGGCACCTGTCACACCCCACTAACTCATCTCTGGCCACATCCACTCCGCAGGCAGTCCCAGGGTTCCACCTCCTCACTGTTTCGGCCTCCTCGAATTTCTGATTCCACCCACCCGGAACACCCTTCCTAGTCAGGCTTGAAGATCCCCTTTCTCCTGAAATGTCCTAGTTCCAACACCTCCAACCGGGCAGCATGTGCCGGGTCGTCTCCTCTGCCCAGGCTCCCTGCTCTTGTGGCAGATGTCACTCTGCAGGTCTCTCCTCTCTACCTTGGTCTGTCTCTCTTAACCGCAAGGCCCTGAGTTTTCTCAGGTCAGGAACTGGCTTGGCTTCTCCTACAGTAGCACTACACAGTAGGAGCTCCACAAATATTTGTCAGTGAAGGAGGCTTGTCTTGCTTTCCTCAGCGTGGGTAGCATGGACGGAGGAAAGGTGGGCTTCTGAGGACCAGTGGCTCAGGATCACCCCGGGGAGAGTCTCTGTGAAATGACTGCCCCCCTGATCCAGCCACTGGTCCCAAACTCGGTTTATCCAGTTGTAGGATGTATTGGCAGTGTTATGAAAATGACATGACGGGGGAGAACCTTAGGGTCTCAGGCATTCTGAATTTATTTTACAGATAGGGCTACAGGCCCAGAGACGGGGCTGTAATTTGTCCCAGGTCACATAGCAAGGTAAGGCAGGGCCAATGTCAGGTTTTTTAAAGATGAACAGATGGGGAAAATCAATTTCCAGCCCCAGAAAACTGAACTGGGGAAAACCTGGCTGCAGTGTGTGTTACTGCTCAAAAAGCTTCAGCTTTCCAACCCTGGCCTGGCGGGATGGCTCCTGCAAAGAAGGGTGGTGAGAAGGGCTGGTCCGCCATCAACTAGGTGGTGGCCAGAGAATACACTATCAGCTTTCACAAGCACATCCATGGAGCGGGTTTCAAGAAGTGTGCCCCTCAGGCACTCAAAGAAATCCGGAAATTTGCCATGAAGGAGTTGGGGACTCCAGATGTACACATCGACACTAGGCTCAACAAAGCTGTCTGTGCCAAAGGTATAAGGAAGGCTGCATACTATCTCTGTGTGTGGTTGTCCAGAAAACATAATGAAGATGAAGATTCACCAAACAAGCTCTATACGTTGGTTACCTGTGTATCTGTTACCACTTTCAAAAATCTACAGACAGTTAATGTGGATGAGAACTAACTGTGCTTGTTCAATAAAGTTATAGCCCCCCCCCCCCCCCCCCAAAAAAAAAGCTTCAGATGTCCCTGGCCAGGGTGAGACCACTGACATCATCCAGAAACACACAGGCGCTGATCCCGGGTTTGCTGGGCCAGGATAAACGAGGGACTGTAGAGACCGTTTTTGTCCCACTCATACATTTCTTAAGACCCAGAGAGAATAGATCACCGGCCCCAAGCCACACCGCGAGGTAGGGAGAGGGCCTGGGATAGTGTTCTTCTCGGATCTGAACTGTTCATGGACAATTTCCTTCCACGCGAAGGAACCTCGACCTTCCAGACACGCATGAGGCAACCACCTAGCAAGGTCTTCCAACTTAGCAAGGTCTTGCCTCGGGC
>NW_006791862.1:1296669-1298100 GCF_000442215.2 Lipotes vexillifer | reverse complement strand
CGCTCTACTTCTAGTCTTGAGTAAAAAGCAGGAGTAATCGATTGGTTTCGGCGTCGCCGAGCACTGATTGGCTCTGGTTTGGAACTGGGGGCAAGGCGGGGGCGGAGCGGTGGGAGGGGCTTGACGCCGAGCCTGAAGCTTCTGGAGCAGTAGGAGAGCAGTCCTGTGCAACCGGTACTCGGAGCCCAAAAGCGCTGTCCCGTCGCCAGGTGCTCAGTGAGTGCAGGAAGCCGGGCAGGGGCCGGGGGTCCCATTCCTCCTCACCGCCATGGGGTCTAAATCCCACCTAATCCTCCTTTTAAATCGCCCTCAATCTGGCGCCTCCTTGCCGCGCTCAGAGGCCCTTCTGAGGCTCGCAGTCTCTATTGGCTTCTTCGTTAAAACTCACCCGTCTTATAACCAATCCTTCAGTCTTGATTTTAAAGTAGTTGTTTTCGAAAGAAGTCTTTTGCAAGCGGCCCTCCCGTGCTGAAAGCAGGGCTGGGGATCTAAGTTCGCAAACCCCTCTCTACACCCCTGGCCTCTGGGGTTCAGCTTTCAAGCACATTCCCGTTCTGTCTTGGTTGCCCGTAATACACAAAACGGTGGTCTTGGAACATTTACTCACCTGGTCACCATTTCCTCAGCTGGAAAGGGAGACAAGTTAGAGTAATAAGATTTGGAATATCAACGACAACAAAAATCACAACAGCCAAAAATGTTAGTAAATGCAATGGCATTTGAGAGAACAAGCTGTCAACAAAATACACTCAATTCTCTGGAAGCGGGGGGGGGGGGGGGGGGGAGGAGTTGCGAGATCGGGATTGGCATGTATACATTTATATGTATAAAATAGATTACTAATAAGAACCTGCTGGGGGGGGGGGCGGGGGGGCGGGGAGGGGGAAGGAAGGTGACTGGAAAATTCCTAGCTGTACTGATACAAATAATCCAAACCTAGATCCAAGAAGTGCAGGCCCAGCCGGTTTAGGGACAGCTGTTTTCCCAGCTTCCCCTGGGGATTCCTGGGCTTTGCTGCCTGCCCTTTACAGTGGAGTCACAATTACACACAAGCTCGCTGAGGCAGTGCTCTGATGGATGTGACCCCAGCCCAGCTGTGTCCTACCATATGGATAGTGTAATCACTGAGGCTGCCCCAGGGAAGCTGGAAGCAGGCCAGAAGCATCAGGTTCCTCCGAAGGGCCCTCATATTCATGGAGGTGTGG
Source organism: Lipotes vexillifer (assembly GCF_000442215.2). Classification (NCBI taxonomy): domain Eukaryota; kingdom Metazoa; phylum Chordata; class Mammalia; order Artiodactyla; family Lipotidae; genus Lipotes; species Lipotes vexillifer. The sequence goes on along the minus strand of NW_006791862.1, from coordinate 1,296,895 downwards.
TCCAGGGCCAGCCCCAGAGGCCAGAGGCAGATTATTGCCCCCAGGAGCCTGGTCTGCACTGGGGGCAGTGGCAAGGACCTCACAGAACAGAGGGCCTGGAAGAAGGGATTCTCCTTCACTCCTTCAGTCCTTTGACCTTAAAAAAATTCTCTATACTCCAATAATTTTTTTTTTTTTTTTTTTTGTACGCGGGCCTCTCACTGTTGTGGCCTTTCCCCCTCTGGGA
>NW_006791862.1:1290956-1296586 GCF_000442215.2 Lipotes vexillifer | reverse complement strand
TCCCCTGCATCGGCAGGCGGACTCTCAACCACTGCGCCACCAGGGAAGCCCTCCAATAAAAATTTTTAAAAATTCTCTATAACTTTAGATTTTCCAGCCCTCTAAATAGAAACTTGGAAGCAAAACTCTGTTTTAACATTTTCCAGCACCTGACAGCAAACAGCTGGAGTCCTTTAACTGGACTGACTCAGTGTGACTGCACTGGCCTTGTACTACCAGTGTCACTTTTTCATTCTTACAACCTTGCAGTGTGGGTGGAATCACCCCATTTTATACATGAGGAATGCAAGGCTCAGAGAGGTTCAGCTGAGAAGCCACTCAGCTAGCAGTGGCAGAGCCAGTATTCTGACTCAGGTCTGTCTGATGTCAAAGTCTCTCCATTGCCCCCCATCCCTTCCCAGGCCAGACAGTTAGATGTTCACTTTCCGCGTCCAGCCTCTGGTGTGTTTTCAAGTTAACCAGGAACCAGTGGCTAATAATTTCCTCCTGGAACTGAAAAGGTGGAATAATGAAAATATCACTAGAGCAATCACTGTTGCTGCATTGATGCTGCAGCTTTGCTTAAAAGTTTGAAATGTGGGAGTTCCCTGGCAGTCCAGTGGTTAGGACTCAGCGCTCTCATTGCCGAGGGTGTGGGTTCAATCCCTGGTCGGGGAACTAAGATCCCACAAGCCGTGTGGCACGGTGAAAGTTTGAAATGTATTTCACTTTTTTATGAGAGCTGTATCATGCTTCTTCATAAAGGTTAAGTTCTACACTCAGCACAAATAAAAAAGTTATTTAAAAAAATCCCTCAAACTGCCCTCAAGCTTGGAGAAATACCTACACTTTGAAGAGGCAGATGGGAGCTGAGACTTGCTGAGGGGCTGAGGGCCCAGCAGAGTCATGCCTCCCGCCTCAGGCTCAGTCCTGGAGAGGAAAGGAGTGGACTACCTGCACCTTTTGAAATGCTTTCTTCCTCATTTATTTTATTTTTAAAAATTTTATTTATTTGTGGCTGCTTTGGTCTTTGTTGCTGCACGCAGGCTTTCTCTAGTTGCGGCGAGCGGGGGCTACTCTTCGTTTTGGTGCGCGGGCTTCTCATTGCAGTGGCTTCTCTTGTTGCGGAGCTCGGGCTCTAGGCTCGCGGGCTCAGTAGTTGTGGCTCGCGGGCTCTAGAGCGCAGGCTCAGTAGTTGGTGCACAGGCTTGGCTGCTCCACAGCGTGTGTGGGATCTTCCCAGACCAGGGATCGAACCCGTGTCCCCTGCATTGGCAGGCGGATTCTTAACCACTGCGCCACCAGGGAAGTCCAGAATTAGTTCATTCTTAGAAGTAGAATTACTGGGGTCCAAGTTATGAAGATTAAGCTTCTTGGTGCATACTGCCACAGAAGTAATAGGAGAGATTATGCCCAATATATATACACGCCCCAGTCAAGTTGACATATAAAATTAGGCATTACAGGGGTGAATAACTGATACATGCTACAACATGTATGAAACTTGAAAACATTATGCTAATTGAAAGAAGACCGTCACAAAGGACCACATATTGTATGTTTCCATTTATATGAAATGTCCAGAATAGGCAAATCTATATAGATAGAAAGTCTCTGTAGTGGTTGCCTAGGGCAAGGAGGATGGATGGATTTGGAAGTGATGACTGAGGGGTGTAGGGTTTCTTTCTGGGGCAATGGGAATGTTCTAAATTTACCATGGTGGCGGTTGCACAGCTCTGTGAGTATAATTAAAGGCATTGAATAGTACACTTTAAATGGATGAATTGTATGTTATGTGAATTATGTCTCAATAAAGCTGCTAAAAATACAGCAGTCATTCATTTTAGCCAAAAGAGGGGTATGTTTGATATTTTATGGGTGGCAGCACAGTGACCTTATTTTTGTCCGTGCTTAGACAAAATTATGAAGGAGGCTTATTTTGTCTCATTTTATCATGGTCTCAGAATAACCTTAACTGAGGTTGGTATTCTGTGATTGTTTATGTCTGACAGAAAGAGAAAATGACCTGGCTCTGTGTGTCTGAGGTCTAACTGTGAACGTCAGATCAGTTCTGGATGTCAGGGGCTGCTTTTTCTTTTCCTCAGCAGACACTGGGAACCTCAGCTGGTCCCCCAGGGGCCCACAGGAATGTGAATAAACATACTTGGAAGGTCCACAGAAGCTCTGGTCCCAGCCTCCTGCTGGTGTGAGCCTGGGCTCCCGTGCTTGGGATCTGGGAGGTGGGGACACCAGGCCAGAAGAGAACATGTGTCACCTGATTTTTTGTGCTTGTTATGTTTGTTGCTATTTCAAAATATTTAAAGGCAGAACTTTCCCCCACTGGCTCTGCGGAGGCAGCCCCCCAACATACTCCAGTGACCATGTCCAGCTCCCTCCCTGCTCTGTTTCCTCCCCCAGGACTCCCTCAGTAGCTCAGGGAGGACTTGTAGGGTGGGGGTGAAGGGGATGGGAGAGGGGCTGCAGCTTTTTCAGGCTTGGCAAGAAGGGGACTTTTCCTGTCTCTTCCTGCTCTCCGTTGCAGAGATCCAGACTGGGAGTTCAGGCTATTGATTAAACTTTATTTGTGTTGGGTTTATCTCAAAAGACACCAAGGGGTATCCAGAGTCCCTGCAGACCCTTGCTGGTATCAGCTGCCCATCAGAGGTTGCAGAGGACAGGATCCAGTAGGGGCTGGGTTCCCAGTGAGAAGAAGGCAGCGGAATGGCATGGAAGGAGCAATAGCTGGGGGCAGAAGCCTAGGGTTTGAATTCCAGCCCTGCTCCCTTCCTGCAGGAGACGGAAGGGCTTATTCCTAAGGAGAGCCACTCTTGTCTGGGCTTTCTCTCCTATTAACTCGAAGAGGTGGTTGAGCTCCGTCGTTTAGGGTCCAGTGACCCCTAACCTGTTTCCTCCCCTATCAAATCAGTGATCCCAACAAATAGGCTCACCCCTCTGGCTCCACAGACCTTCTCTCCAGTCTCACCTCTCAATTGTTCCAGCCTCTCACCAGATGCTCTGTGCACCCTACCTCTGTGCCTTCTCTCATTCTGTTCCCTGTGCTTGGATTGCCCTTCTTTCCTCCTTTGGTTAAAGTCTGCTCATTTCGAAAGACTGAGGTCAGTCGTCACCTCCTCCAGGAAGGCTTCCCCAATCTCCTGCCTACTGGCTGGGTTAGAAGCCTGATTGATACTCTTCTGCTCAGTACCTCTGGGCCTAAGGTTCTGCTTTGGAGCGTGTGTTGTTGGCCTTTCCCTGAGCTGTCAGGACCAGGAATACAGGGCCTCACTCCCCTGTGTTTCTTCCCCACGTCCAGTATGGGTCCAGGCAGAAATGAATTTAAATCTTACATTATCTGGGGCGGGGGAGGGATAAATTAGGAACTTGGGCTTAACATATACATGCTATTATATGTAAAATAGATAAACAAGGTCCTACTGTATAGCACAGGGAAATATATTCAATATCTTTTTTTTTTTTTTTTTGGCCAAGCTGCGTGGCTTGCTGGATCTTAGTTCCCTAACCAGGGATTGAACCCAGGCCCTGGCAGTGAATGTGCCGAGTCCTAACCAGTGGACTACCAGGAATTCCCTCAAGGTCTTTTATAACTCATAATGGAAAAGAATCTGGAAAAGAATATATATATATTATATATATAATGAATGACTTTGCTGTGCACCTGGAACACTATAAATCAACCATATTTCAGTTTTAAAAAATCTTACATTATTTGGTCTGTATAAATCCTCCCCATTGTAACCTTCCTCTCACTGCCTCCCACTCCCATTACTGGGTCTTGGTGGTCCAGGAATACGCTGTCCTGTACCTGGGGCCCCAGGGACAACAGGGTGATTGAGCTCTTGTATTGGGGACCACACAGATATTGATCTACTACTGACTGTCGACCCCTACTGACTCAACCCAACAGCTCTTTTTCTAGAAATGCTGGGTCCCTGCCCATGAGGGACAGGTTTCTGACTTGAGGTTGTGAGTTAACACCTGGGTTTGGCCCAAGGCATAGTGCAGGAGACAGAGCCTGGCACACCTACCCTGAGGCCCAAGCCTTCAGTGACCTCTCTGTAAAATGGCCTCTGAGCAGGTTAAAAAGCCAGTGCATATAAAGCACTTGGTGCCATGCCTGACACGTGCTCAGGGTACCCCAGGAGTTAGCTGAATTACTTGTGGGAAGGGGTTTACTGCGGTAGCCTGCCTGCCCCTCACTGGCATCACTGGCATCTGTTCCCACAGGGGCAGGGGCAGTGTTGAAGACCGGCAGGGGGAGGACAGAGGCTCCTGGGGTGACCACAGGGCCACGGAGTGGCAGCACCACAGTTGGTACGAGAACATTGCAGAGCCTGATGAAGAGGCAAACTGGTCAAAGGGAACCACCTGCCGGGGCCTCACTCATGACTTAGCACGTTTACTTTCATAAGACCTTCTTTGTCCATGAACCCAGGCTTCCAACATCCATGCCTGACAGCGTTGAGCTCCTGTAGTGTGCCAGCCCTGGGCCAGGCACTGGAGGTGGGAGGGTGGGAGAGAGCGATGAACAGTGCATCTTTCACGCTTTCTGGGAGCTCTCAGCCCCCTGGAAGAGACAATCAAAGAGACAGATGGGGACAGGAGAGTGAGAAGTGCCATGACTGAGGGCAGTGCTGGGGCTGGTGGGGACAGAGTGGGGATGCCAAGCACGGGAAACAGGAGAGTGCATCTCTGAGATCTGTGTCAAGCAGTGGAGTGGCCCAGGCCTCCGCTCCTGGACAAAGCCTGAACTACCCCAGAATGCAGAGGCTGTGCCGACTGTGATCACCTCCCACGATCCACTCACCAGACCAGGGCTGGACTTGGCCTGAGGCCCACACAGCTAGTTTCAGTGGCTCTCTGGTGGCTTTAAATTTAATTTATTTGAGGAATTCCCTGACAGTCCAGTGGTTAGGACTCTGCCCTTTCATTGCCAAGGTCACGGGTTCAATCCCTAGTCAGGGAACTAAGATCCCACAAGCCCCGCATGGCACAGCCAAAAAAAAAAAAACAACTTTGTGTCTAAGTAATACAGGCAGGTGGTTGAAAAGAAAAAGAGTACTGTGAGGCTTATAACAGCATCCCACATGTTCCAGACCAGCTCCCTACTTTGAGAGGCAGCTGCTTTCAGATTGTTCTGTGGTTTTTGGAGCATGTATGTCCATATCTTTAAATCATATGCTTCTGTTGTTACTCACTGAGTTTAAAATTTTAGACATCTGTTCACTTCCTACTTTGATGAGGATTTAGCCTTTACTTTCTTGCCCTACAGTCTCGATATTATTTTATCACAATTTCTGATTAAGTTAATTTGCAATGTCATTATTATTATTATTATTATTATTATTTTGGCTGTGCCACGCGGCTTGCAGGATCTTAGGTCCCTGATCAGCTATCAAACCTGGGTCCCAGCAGTGAGAGCGCCAAATCCTAACCATTGGACCACCAGGGAATTCCCTTCATTATTATGATCATGTAAATGTTGTTCACAGCAGAGCCTCATAATGCAATAGAACTGAATTTCCTATGTTGTAAAATGTTTTGTTTTTTCCTGTAGTCAATAGTTAACTTATTTTTCACTTGCTTAGTTTCTTTTATAGCTCATACATTTTGTCCTATTTAAGAACTCTTTC
>NW_006791862.1:1274701-1290946 GCF_000442215.2 Lipotes vexillifer | reverse complement strand
TTTCCCAAACCCTTTATCACTCCTTTGTTTTCTTCTAGAATAATTTACCTCTTACGTTTATTTTTATTTATTTTTTAAAAATATTTATTTATTTGTTTTTGGCTGCGCTGGGCCTTAGTTGCGTCACACAGGATCTTTGTTGCGACGTGCGGGATCTTTTAGTTGCGGCATGCGAGCTCATAGTTGTGGCATGCAGCCTGCTTATTTACGGCTTGCGGACTTCTTAGTTGCAGCATGTGGACTCTTAGTTGCGGCATGCAGACTCTTAGTTGCGGCATGCATGGGGGATCTAGTTCCCCAACCACGGATCGAACCCGGGACCCCTGCATTGTGAGTGCAGAGTCTTACCCACTGGACCTCCAGGGAAGTCCCCCTCCTTACATTTAGGTCCATGATCCATTTTGAGTTAATTTTTCTATGTAGCATAAGATTGTAGTTGAATTTTTTTTCTTTTGTAGTGCATATGGCAATTTGTTGGAAAGCCTGTTCTTCCCCCGTATTGAATTGCTTTGGCACATTTGTCAAAAATCAGTTGACTGGGAATTCTCTGGTGGTACAGTGGTTCGGGCTCCATGATTCCACTGCAGGGGGCATGGGTTCGATCCCTGGTCGAGGAACAAAGATCTGCAAGCCGCACGGTGTGGCCAAAAAAAGAAAAAAATCAGTTGACCATATGGTATAGGCCTATTTCTGGATTCTCTATTCTGTTTCTATACACCTATTATTAATTCATTCCCGACCTGACCGCAGGAGCCAGCAAACATCCACTGATCATGCTGGCTATCACGGCACGTCCCTCCAGCTCCCTTTCCCCTACAGGCATCCTGGAGACTCTCAGACCTCATGCTCCTGTTTGGATTGGGAGCTGCCTAGTGCTGCTGCCATGTAACTGTCACCCAAGAGCATCTCTACGCCTTCATCTGGGGATCCCCAGGCCCCTCTCCTATAACAGGTCCTCTTTTTCTGGTTCTGGATCCCATGGCTTCCTCATTCTTCTTTTTTTTTTTTTTTTAGATCTTTTGGCCGGATACAGTTATTTCCCGACCAGGGATCGAACCCGTGCCTCCTGCATTGGAACCGTGGAGTCTTAACTACTGGACCACCAGGGAATTCCTGGCTTCCTCATTCTTAGTTCACTTCTTTCTGTTTGTTGTGGAGCATATTCTCTGGCAGTTTCCTGGTAGAGGCACATGGAAGGTAAATTTTTGAGACCTTGAACATCTAATGATATTTTCTTTCTACCTTCACGTTTGGTTGATATTTGAATGGATAGATAATTCTATGTTGGAGATCATTTTCCCTCCAAAGTTTGAAGTTTTCTTCTATATTCTTCTAGTGTGCTGTAACAATTCATAGTCCCTAGTGTGTGGCTACTTTTTTTGCAGAAAGTTTTAGGATCTCTTTATCTATAAGTACTGTTAAAATTGCCAGGGCTGTGCCTTGTTGGATATTTCTCATCCATTGTGTGGGTATGTGGTATGAGTCCCTTCAACCTGTCAACTCATGCTCTTCCATTATGGGGATTTAAAAAATAGTTCTAAAAATTTCCTCCCTACCATTTTCTCTTTCTAGAACTCCTACTAATATGAAGTTTAATCATCTTAGTTTCTTATCTGTTTTTTAAAAATCCATTCTGTAACTCTCTGGGAAATTTTTCTTAACCTTAGCCTCCGATTCGGCCTGTTTTGAGGGGATGAGAGTATACAGAATTGGGGATGGGGGCAGAAGAGGGGATGGGGACCACCCTGGAGATGTGTATGGGGCGTTGTTACTGCTCTGTACACTGCCCAGTGTGATGTTCCCAACCTCGCCCCCATCCAGGCTGTGGAATTCTAGTTCACATGGATGCCCAGTCATTCAATTTGGCAGGATCCCTGCCACACTGGCCTTTAGAGAAACTCTTTCTTGGTGGTCCCCTGCAGTGGCCCCTCCGCTGCCCTCACTCTGCCAGGCCTGCTGGATGTGTTTGGACTCACATTCTTCCCCGACAAGAGCCTGGCCCAGCTGTGGCTCTCCTACTGCAATAAGAAGCTTAGGCAGCACTTCTGGCTCACCACCTGAGGGCCCAGCACGTGCGGGAGGTGTCAGCACTTGCACCAGGCCCCCTACCCTTCTCCCAGAGTTTGCCCAGCAGCCCCCTTCCTTCTTTGGATGCTGTCCAAGTCCTTGCCGTGGCTGTGGGGCCAGCCAAGGTCAGGCGTGTTGACCCTCAGGCCACAGGAGCCCTCCTCACGTGCTCCTAGGATTCTGTTGTTGAGAGTCTGGAGTGGTTGTTTGTTACTTACCGTGGTAACCCTAGCTGTTTGGCTTTGACGGAGGGGACCGCCATTAGCATCGGCTTCTTGACGGATGAAGTGGAGAGCACGTGACAGGAAGGAGGGTGTTGCAATAAGCTGAACATCGGATATTTGGGGGAATTACCTAGCAGACCAGGGTTAGGACTCGGAGCATACACTGCCATGGCTTCAGGTTCAATCCCTGATCGGGGAGCTAGATCAAAAAAAAAAAAAGTTGGACTTTCTCTGGGGCTTTGGTGACTGTCCCATGCCTCCTCTGCCCCTGTTTTCCCATCTGCCTAATGGGTTTGCTAATATCCACTTTGCTCTCTTGGGGTCACTGTGATGTCCAGGGCAACGTTAGTTATTAATCCATTGCCATGGGGGCTACAGTATGGGGCCCATGTGTTGTGGGATGGGGTTAGACCTTCTCATTCTGTGGTTGACTGTCCACTGCTGTCCCACACAGGTATGTCCCTTCAAGGGGCTAAGTGGCACTGGCCATCTTCAGGCACTCATCCAGGGTGCACCAGCAGGCACCCTGAATAAGGAGAGGGGTCAAGCAACTTGATTCACCATGCAGCACAATTTTAAGAATCCTCATTCTGGGATGATTCAACAATCCTGAGGCTGCTGCCTGCTCTTCCTCATGGTATGAACTCAACCCTGCCACCGTGCATTGTCCCCTGGGGCTCTTTGAGCCACATCCAGCCAGAATGCTCTATATACCCCTATATAACCTTAAACTGGAGTTGCCTGGCGGATATGGGCACTGAACCTGGGTACTTTCACGCATCTGAGGAGACCAGGACATGACATTTACTTTTGCCAAATGAGCGCTGGCCACGGAGTCAGCTCCTCTGGAGCACCTCTTAAAACTCTCTTGCCTAGACTTGTGCTTCTCTCTTCAAGCCTGAACTGAGGCTCGGCTGATCCTAAGGAGGTACGACTGGGTCCTGGGCTGTCACGATAGCTCTGTGGGGTCCTGGGGTGAGCCAGAACATGGTAGGTCCAGTGTGGGTTTGGTCCTGGACACCAGTGGCTACTCCTTCTGGCATCTTACCAGCCCTCTTTTCTGGTCTCATTTCTGCCCTGTACCCAGCTTCTTCATGCTGCCCAGTATCACTGCCATCACAATTATGCTCAAGTCACTGGGCAACCGTGTCATTTACTCCTTTGAGGGCAAGATTCTAGACTCCAAGTTGCAGAGCCCTTCACTGGGGACACCTGATCTCCCCTGCCTGCCTGGACGTTGGGTTGGGGGGAAGGGTTGTGAACATCTATGGAAATTGAGGGTCATCCAGAATGGAGGGAGAGGCATCTTCACTACAGGGAATATGTATGGGAGGAATTCCTGTGATGGTCTCACTCCACCCCCTTCAGGTAGCAGGGCCTGCTGGGTTTGGATGCAAGTAGGAAGAATTCGAGTTCCTGGAAAGTAAATGGACCCTCCTCTGGGCCCAGTCTCCCCATATGACTCATAGGACAAGTCAGGAGGGGTCAGTGGAGATGCCCATAGTTCTACTGGTTTCAGGATGGAGCACAGGAATTGACTACTGTCCACTCTCCCTGGGCCTCCTCATGGAAGCTCGGGCCCCTGAGGCGATTCCAGTTTAAACCCGCTAGGCAGACAAGGATCCTTGTGGATTGTTAGGCCAGTATGGACGAGGCCTGGAGCCTGCCAGGTTGGGAATGATCTCTGTTCTCAGTTGTCAGGTCCCGGGACGCTTCAGCACCGTGGGCTGGACAGTGCCTTCGGAGCAAGCGAGCGGCGCCCCATGGGAATGACTGTCAACTTTTTGTCAGAACTTCTCACCGAGGGGACACGGCGGAGTTTCTGGGGCGGGCCCCGAGAGGGGAGAGGGAGGGAGGGGACAAGGCATCCTTGACCACGCGCGGGCCCAGGATTTGACCAAAGAAGGGAAGGCAAAGAGGGTGGCGAATTAAGGCTCTGGAAGGGCGAGCGCACGTGGCACGAGAAACCCTAACAGGTTGGGATCCCCTCTGGGGCTGAGATGAGGCGCAGGGCTCCTGTTAAAGCGCGATTCAGTCTATACGTAACGCCCAGTCTCCTAAGCCTGGCTGCTCTAGGCCGGTCACAACCCGCCTGCAGGGGCTAATTTCTGACCAGTCCACGCCCGAAGGCTCCTGGACCCTGAACTTCCTGGGCATGTTCTGCCCGGCTGGGGCCCCTCATCCTGGACTTCACTCCCTTGGTGCAGAGGTCACGGGGCAGGTCACTGGTTTGCTCCCTGCTCATTCTCCCCACCCCATCCGCACCCCCAGGAAAGGCACCCGATCGGCTTTTGTCCACGGCCCCAGCGCCCCCTCCGTGCCGGGCAGAAAGTAAAAGCAACTCCATAATTATTTGTCAGGGGACGAGCCTCGCCTTTCTTTCTTCGGTGAGGATGGCGGGCGCTGGAAAACAAGCCCGAAGTGCAGATTCCTGCGAAACCCTGTAGGCGGCACTGTGAGGCATGTCACCTGACCTAGCCAGAGTCGCAGAGTCGCGTTAAGCCCGGGCTGGGACTTGTTATGCAAATGACGTAGGCAGGGAGAACCCGGCTCCGCGGGCAAGTGTGCTGCCTGTTGCCCCAGCCGCCAGGTCTTACGTACCGCAGGGTGTGCAGTCGGGCTATTGGCCCAGAGAGGGTCTGCGAATCGTTCCAAGCCACACAGCGAGGCAGGGGAAGGGCAGCACTGGGTAGGACCTGCAGCACTGGGGAAACGTCATTCCAACTCAGATCTATGCGGGAAAACCGCCGAACAGCAGCTCCGAACTTAGCCTCTCGCTATGGACTTGTGGACCCTCAGTCTGCGTGACCACTTCTCGCCTTTGTCACGGCGACACATACAGCTGTGCTAGATACTCCAGACAAGCTCTCAAGGTCCTGGCAGCATTAAGTGTTGTTTTTTGGTTTTTTTTTTTTGTAATTTAAATTTATTTATTTATTTATCTATCTATCTATCTATCTATTTATTTATTTATATTTTTGGCTGCATTGGGTCTTCCTTGCTGCGCGGGGCTTTCTCTAGTTGCCACAAGCGGGGGCTACTCTTCGTTGCTGTGCGCGGGCTTCTCATTGCGGTGGCTTCTCTTGGTGCAGAGCAGGGGCTCTAGGCTCGTCGGCTTCAGTAGGTGCGGCGCATGGGCTCTTAGAGCACAGGCTCAGTAGCTGTGGGTTATGGGGGTCGAACCCCTGTCTCCTACATTGGCAGGCGGATTCTTAACCACTGCGCCACCGGGGAAGTCTCAGCCTTGCGTTTTGGACGCTGTTCTGGGGTTTGTTGTGGCTGTGAGTCAGTGGGACTGGTTCTCAGGCCACAGCTGTCCCCTCCAGTCCCCGTAAGCAGATAATGTGACTGAAGGAGTGCTCACTTGCCAGCTTCCAGGAGACCCAGAGCTGTTTGGATCTAACTGGGGAGACGAAGTGCCGATATCAGCTGTCTTCAGGCGTTCTCTTGAAGAAGAGCAATCGGGTAGAGGTGGATGGTGCTGTGCCGTCAGCAAAGGCCTATGAGCAGCATGGCTCCAGCACGTTTGTATGATAAGGAAGATCCAGGGGAGACCCTGATGCAGGAGCGGCCACTTTTTTAAAGCTATGTTCACTTTTAAACTTCTTACTTTGAAATACTGCTTTGAAATGTATAGAAGAAGGTGGTACAAAGAACTTCAGTAAACCCATCGTTCATTTAATTATCCTTAATATTTTGCCAACTTTTCACAATTCTCTGCTTCCTCTCTCTCTCTGTGTGTCTCTCTCACTCTCTCGCTGTCTTGGTCTCTCTAGCAGACACACACATTTGTTATTATCACTATTGTTTTCGAACCATTTGTAAATAAGTTGTATATTTCTTACCCACAAGGGGTCTTTGTGAAGGAGCCAGGTCTTTGGGCATTGCTGGGAGCTACAGCCCAGTGGGGAATCAGCCTATTCGAGATGGAGAGACTTAGGAGGGGGTAGGTAGGGATCTAGGTAGAGTGGTAAGTTCAGTGGGGACACTGAGGGAGCCTGAATCTCATGGTTCTCATCTCTTTAATGAGCTTGTGAGGCAGGTTGTTGCATCCCTCAAAAGCAGGCAGGCAAGGTCCCAGCCTCTGTCAGGGGAAGTGCCCAACCAGGGGAGGAAGCCAATTCTAGTCCCTAAATCGGTGTGCAAGCTCCCATTGCGGGGCTGAAGTTGGGGAGGGGACTGAATTATCCCCCTACCACTTCCTGACCACCATCTACCATATTCAGCTATGTGCCGTCCCTTTAGTGGGAGCAGAATCTTGGTGGGAGAGGACAGGTGGGGCATTGGGAATAGGAAATAGGTCCTGTCTAAACAGAGTGGGACACCCATACAGCCTTACCTGGGGCCCAGTGGGCCCTGTTGAGACAGTTCTGCTCTGTTTTCCTCCTGTCTGGGGCACAGTTTTGGCACTTTCCTTTCACTCTCTCTTCTCCCCTCTCTCCCCCTCTCTCCACAGTGTGCTCTCCTGTTCTGTCTCTCTTGCCCAAAGTCCCCTGGCCCCTGGTTGATCTTGCCGCTGTTCTCATCTGCTGTATATCCAGGGAGGCACTGGACAGCTAAAGGTGATCAGAGCTGTCAGGTAAATTCCAAGTCCACGGGAGTGGGCCCCATGAATGCAGGAGGACAGGCAGTGGGACCCACTCGGGCTTCACAGTGCTGGGAGGTCTCATCTACCTTTTACTCCTGCACACGGGGCAGTGAGAGGGCTGGGATGGGCTGCCGTCCTGGGCACTCACTGGGAGGCTTGGGACTCCAGGTTGGAAGGAGTCACCCTGCTGGCCACCAAGCAGTCTTTGCCCCCTGCCCAGGGAGACCCACAGGAATAGAGGTCACAGGCCAGTCCAGGGCACAGCCTCAAGTGAGATTACAAGACTCCTCGGAATGGCCGGATCCCTGAACTCCTCAGAACACTGGGAGCCACCTCTGGCTTTCCCCTTCCCAAAGGGACAGACAGGGAAGTTAGAGGCAGGAACGGCAGGAGAGGCCGGTGGAGTGTTGAGGGGGCAGAGCCATCCTTGAGGCTGGGGACGGGGATGCAGACAGCAGTGCACTGAGGGGCTCTAGTCTCTTGCCCTTGGGATGGCCCCTAAGTCCCAAGGGTGTCAAGCTGCAACCTCTCTTCCAGAACATTCTCTAACTAGAGCAGTAGCCACACCTGCCACTTAGATGAAACCACTCCTGCCCCAGTGCCCTGTGACGCCACCCGGGAGTTCACCAGTGTCTGTGTGGGAAATGTCTGAGTCACCCGGGAAGCAGAGGGGCATGAGGACAGCTGCGGGCTCAGGTACAGCACTCCCGGGGCACGGGGATGGGGACAGGGGCTCGGGGGTGTGGGGCTGTGGCCCTTGGGGGTTCTGCCTTGCTGCCCACTGGGGCCACAAGAGGTTATGGACAAACTCAACCAGGGGCTTTGAAAGTAAAGAGAAACAAAGAAGAGGTGGGGGAAGAGAGACAGAGAGAAGGAAAGAGAGACAGCGACTGAAGAAGGAATTTCAAAAGGCTCAGGGGAAGGGGAAGCTGTGACAAAGCGAGAGAGAGGCGCGGACATATATACACTACCAAACGTAAAATAGCTAGCTAGTGGGAAGCAGCCGCATAGCACAGGGAGATCAGCTCGGTGCTTTGTGACCACCTAGAGGGGTGGGATAGGGAGGGTGGGAGGGAGGGAGACGCAAGAGGGAAGAGATATGGCAACATACGTATATGTATAACTGATTCACTTTGTTATAAAGCAGAAACTAACATACCATTGTAAAGCAATTATACTCCAATAAAGATAAAAAAAAAAAAAAAAAGGCGCAGGTAAATCGGACTCCCTGACTCCCTTCTGCCCCCTGAGTGAGTGTCCTGAACGGAGACTGAGAGGGGGCTGGGGCCTCAGACAGTCTCAGCTCCCGCTGCCTCTTAAAAGCTTAGGGATTTCTCCAAGCTATGGGTTGTTCCAGGGTTGTTCTTACAAGTAATTTCTGACTTTTGTGCTGACTTGAGGACCTAACCTTTATGAAGGAGTCTAATATATTCAAACGTTTACAGCAATGCTGGCTGGCATCCCTGCAGGAACAGGTTGCTAATAGCTCTAATGACACTTTTGTTTTTCTCCTTTTTCTGTTTGAGGCTGAAATTATTAGCAACTAGCTCTTGGTCAGCTCAGAAGCATGCCCGGAGGCTGCAGGTAACTGCTTCCCTCACCAAGTGTGCGTGGCGGAGTGGGGAGTGTCTGACTGTCCAGCCTGAGGGGGCGAGGAGGGCAGAGGAGGGTGACCAGGCACCAGACAGAGCTGGGTTGGAAGGCCAGCTCTGCCGCTGCTGCATGGGTGGCTCGGGAAAGTCATGAAACGCTTTTGGGCCTTGGGTTCCTCGTGTGTGAGGTGTGGGTGACACCACCCACACTGCAGCTTTCCCTCTGGGAGGTATCTCAGGCCCTGGTGCTCCCAGACCAGGGCTAAGGCTGCATCTCTTTCTTTCTAGCCTCTGTCCATTATAGGACATGTCCACATGTTCACCCACACTGTCCCTGAGCTCAAGGCTTAAGGTGTGGCTGGATTTACCCAAATGAAATCCTGCTTGTAAAACACAGGCCCATTCAACCATGATCCCTCCTAGCCAAAGACTTCTTATGGGGGCATTTAAATTAGAATTTCTGGGACTTCCCTGGTGGCATAGTGGTTAAGAATCCACCTGCCAATGTACGGGACATGGGTTCGAGCCGCGGTCCAGGAGGATCCCACATGCCACGGAGCAACTAAGCCCGTGCTCCGCAACTACTAAGACTGCGCTCTAGAGCCAGCATGCCACAACTACTGAGCCTGCGTGCTGCAACTACTGAAGCCCGGGTGCCTAGAGCCCATGCTCTGCAACAAGAGAAGCCACAACAATGAGAAGCCTGCGCACCGCAACCAAGAGTAGCCCCTGCTCGCTGCGACTAGAGAAAGCCCACGCGCAGCAACGAAGACCCAATGCAGCCAAAAATTAAAAAATAAAGCAAAAATTAAAAAATAAATTAGAATTGCCTTGAATGTTTAGATGAATTAGGGGATAATTAGCGTTTTTAGTACAGAAGATTAGCATTCCATTACTTAGGTTCTCTTTAAAGTTTTTCTAATTGTTGTGTAACTTCCTCCACAACATTTTATGGCAGCGTTTTTATGGATTGCCCATGAGCACTTTGGAAGAGAAGGGTATGACTGCCCAGGCAAAGTCAGAATGAAATGTGGCTGGAAATTTTGGCCGAAGGAGGAGGAAGTAAGGATTTGTAGTAGATGCATCTCTATGTTCATTGCAGTTTGAGTCAACCAACCCGTGTTTGTTTTCCACAGGCTGTTTTGAAGAATAGTGCCTAGTTTCTACAGAGAGGGCTGATCCAAACAATTCTCCTGATCAGATGGTTGCTTGGCCACACCGTTAGTGTTTTCATTTTTTTTTCAATATGCATAGGCTGAGAATCTTTAAGTTCTGCTCTTTTTTTGCTTAGCAATTCCTCCTTTAAGTCATTTCTATCTTCTCACATTTTATCGGATGCAGTCAAGAGGAGCCAAGCCAGACCTTCAAACGCTTTGCTTAGAAATTTCAGCTAAACCTCCCGTGTCGTCACTTGCAAGATCGGCCTTCCACAGAACTCTGAGACAGGAACATCGTTCAGCCAAGTTCTTTGCCACTTTATACTAAGGATCACCTTTCCTCCAATTTCCAGTGTTCTTTAGTTCCGTCTGAGACCTCATCAGAATGGCCTTTACCATCTGTATTTCTACCAACATTCTGTTCACCGCCACTTAGCTAGTCTCTAAAATATAGCTCGCCTCCTCTTCTGAGCCTTTACTCAAATCACCTTTGAAAGTCCCTTCATGGCAATGTAGGCTTTTTCTAGCACGCATCTCAGAACTCTTCTGGCCTCTACCCATTATGCGGTTCCAAAGCCACTTTCACATTTTTAGGTTTATTACAGCAGTACCTACTTCTTGGTACCAATTTCTGTCTTAGTCCACTTGGGCTGCTGTAACAAAAATACTATAAAATGGGTGACTTAAACAACAAACATTTTTTTCTCACAGTTATGGAGGCTGGGAAGTCCAAGATCACAGTGCCAGCAGATTTGGTGTCTGGTGAGAACCCGCTTCCTGCTTCACAGACTGTCATCTTCACACTGTGTCTTCACATGGTGGAAGGAGGACACGAGAACTCTCTGGGGTATCTTTTATAAGGGCACTAGTAGCATTCACGAGGGTTCCATCCTCATGACCTTATCACCTCCCAAAGGCCCCACCTCCTAATACTATCACATTGGGGGTTAGGATTTCAATGTATGAATTTTGAGGGGACACAAACATCCAGTTCATAGCAGCCTCCTCACAGGCACTTGGTATTGCCAGTGTTTGTAATTTTAGTTATTCTAGTAGGTGTGTGGTGTTATATTGTGATTTTAATTTCCATCTGGTATCATTTTCCTGTTGCCTGGATAACTTTCTTGTGCGGATCTGCTGATAAAGAATTCTCATGGCTTTTATTTGTCTGAAAAGTTGTTATTTTGTATTTAGTTTTAAAAGATGGGGAAGGAAATGGGGTCTTCCTTCCTTTTCCCTGCTCCCCACTGAGCAGAGTTCCTATGCATTTCTGTGTTGGGACCCAGAGTAGCCCACCGCAAAAGGTGCCTCAGTGGTGTATTGATTATTTTGAATTAAAGTTGCTTAAGAAATGGCCAATGCAAGAGGGATGCTCTGACCCTCCTTGCTGTCTCCTTGAAAGCAGGGAAAAAAACCTTTCATATGAAAGATGCACTCCCTGCATCTGGAGGTAGAAGGACCCCCTTATTGCCAAAGATAGGGAATTCGGGCTGAGAAGCCTATTATAAACAATCCTTGTTACTTCAATTTACTATCCCAAGCCCAAACTCTGTTCTAATTCTTCACTAGTTGGGCACCCAAAATCTGTTTCTTTGTCTTGTCAGTTCCTCACAAATTTATTGTTTCTTTGTCTAGAAAGTATAAAAGCTGCCTGCTTTGGCCTATTCTTAGGTTTCATTTCTATGGGACCTCCATGCGTATGAGTTATATTTTGTTTCTTTTTCTCTTGTGTCAATTTTATTAGTAGTGCACTAATTACTATTAGTGCACTATTTATTATTAGCGGCAACCACAAGAACTCAAGAAGCATAGAGGGGGAAATTCTCCCTCCCTGACATCTGCTATGTGGGAGATAGAGGTGAGTTAGGAGGTTTGTGCAAGCCCCACTCCCACTCCATATGGGACCTTTAGAGGTTTCGTGGAGAGTCTGTCTGGGAAGTCCTGATTCCTTTGATCTATGTCCTAGGAAATGTACGGTGGGGGATATATATTGATTTGCAAATGGGAGAGGGTGGGAGAAAAGTGTGGGGTTGTGGGCAGTAGGGTGTATTCATGAAACAATGGTGACCTTTAAGGTCTGTGCTCTCCCATCCGTTCTGCTGTAGATAATGCTATTATTTTTCTTTTGTTGTTTGGAAGTTGTCCTTGGAGTCTAACTGAAGGTCAGACTGTCATTGTCTAGAGTTGGGGAATGAATGTTATTTTCAAGATAAAATAACATGCAGAGAGTTGGAAATGGATGACTTGGAAACCACTCCAGCAGAATCTCAGGCCTCCTTTATTTGATTCGCGCCAGCAACCTCACCCCCTTTAACATCTGAACTACTCTCTTAGATACCAGAGAGTAAGTGGAGAGGAGGAGGTGAGAACCGGGCAGTATAGGCCCTCTAAAGATACCATCCTAGACTCTTCTCTTGCTGCCGCCAAGAGGGCAGAGGGATTGAGATGTTGGGGCTGCAGAAGGAAGCTGAGATTTAGCTACACCGAGAGCCCAGCCTTATCAACATCTGGCCTCAGATAAGGGCAACATGCAGCCCGTGTGCCCGCCCCATCATGGCATCAGGGAAGGTGCAGGGCAGTGGTGCACCCTAGTTAGTAACCTGAAAACTCCCGAAGTACTATTAAGCTTTCACCAGGCCAATGTGGGGTGGCCACCTTCCAGCTGGATATCCACCCCAGGGGTTGCCGAGAACCGCGGGGCGACGGGCACCGCGGGAACTGCCCCTGGACAGCCAGGCGCATTTGGAGCCTTCGGCTGGCCTTGCGTGGGCCTTACTTTCATGGAAGAGACACCGCTGCCCATCTGGTCGCCTGCTTCAGCCCCGCACTCTCGGCCCTCTCTCCCGCCACTTGGCGATGATCGAGGCGCCGGGCAGGCCTGTATTTACTCTTCCCTGAATGGCGAGACAGTATGGCCTCCCACGCAAGGTCGGTGTGAGCGGTGCTCCAGTCCAGCTCAGGCTACGCCAGGGCCAATCTCGATCTGGAGCGCCCTCTGGCGGTGCTGAGTGCCGGGCCTGAGACTCCACGCGCGTCTCCAGTCTTTGGCGTTGGCGCCGGGCTCGGCCCGCCTGGAATTTGCTGAACAGCGTCTGCCAAGCAGCGGAGCTCTGGAAACCGTTCTGCCTCGATTATTACCTCGCCTCTCTCCAGGTCTGGCCCTGCTCCTCGGCTGACGCTGAGAAGGCGTGAGGCAGCCTTAGACAGCCGCTTAGGAGGGCGTGATGGGAGACCAGGGAGAGCCAGGCCACATCAGTGTGGACATCTAGTTGCTGGGGCCCAGAGTCATACCCGCCTTTCTTCTCTGAACTAGCCATTGCCCAGAGGAGCTGTACCCGGCGTCCTTCACTTCTTGGTGTTCCCCAAGCTCATCACCATCAGAGATGAGCCACCTTCTTTCCTGGATATTGGAGCAGGAGGGGGTACGTCTTTCCAGGGAAGCTGGAGGTCACCCAGAGTAGAGGAAGAGGTATTTTTACTGAATTCAATGTGCATGAGATGAATTCCAGGAATTTTCTTTTTGCTGGAGTCACCATCTCTGGACCCAAAGGTAGGAGAGTCAGCATGGTAGGGGTGTGGGTGGGGTCAGGTTGAGCCCCTGAAGATTGTGGAGACTCTCCATGGCCTCAGCCTCCAAACACAACTCACAGGAAAAGTCTGGGTGGGCAGTGGTGATGTACCTAGCAGGAGAATTTGTGCTGGTGCCAGACAGGGCATGGGGTTCAAATGTGACCTGGACAAGTCACTGACCTCTGGCCTTCCCTGTTAAGCATGGGCTCTCTGGAATACTTCTGGGTCAAACCAGCAGTGGTCACAACTGTTGAGGAATACAAGGAATGCTGCAGATTATTAGGTCAGTGTGGAAACGTTGGATTTTGGCCTGAGTTCTGTTTGGAGGCTGGAGGAAGGGGCAGCTGCATGCTGGGGCAGGTAGGCAACAGGAGGGGCCGGTGCCACTTCAGCACTGAGGACTGGACAGCGCCCTCAGGACAGTCTGGCAAAGCCAAAGGAGTGATGGATAGTCACTCAGGCCCAACCCCAGCATGGCTTACTGTGGCTGACGGTGAAACCCTTTTAGAGGGGCCTGAGGTCCAGCAACCTGGGCTCCAGGTACTTGGGGCCTGGAGCCCACACTCATGGGGTAGGGACCAGGGCTCCAGGAGAGTTGCAGACTCTTCCTAGATATCCCATAAATAACCTTTTGTAGCACTTCAAATCACAAACCTTTTTACAGTCTCCTCTCTGATTTAAATAGCTCAGGAAAGTAGGCCTGAACATCCACTCTAATAGATGTAGGGTAGACAATTGTCCAAGTCACACAGCCAGAGAGGGGTTGGAGCTAAGACTTGAATGACTGCTTTGGTTGTAGCAGATTCATCCCCACAGACTGTGACAGTGGTTCGGGGCTTTTATAATAGCGAGATCCTGAGGGCTGATGGACCAACACAAAGGGGAGGTTCTTGGGGTGAGGGTGGCTTATGGCCCTAAGAGGGCACCCCACATGTGTGGGCTGGGAACCCTGGTTAGGCTGGACAATGCTCAGGGCTTTGAGGAGGAGCAGGGCTCCCAATAAAATGTGACTTTGTCTATTTCTAAAGCCTGAGGTGGCATTCAAGGCCCATCACAGTTCACCTCTCTGGACCAGGATCCCCACCTTTGGGCCAGAGGTAACTCATCTGTTCCCTGGCTAATCAATCCCACCCAGGGATTCTCCCTCCTGCCTTCACTCTAAGCCTTAAGGTCCCAGAGACCGTGCCTGCTAATCCCTGGGTGTCCCCAGCCCAGCATCTGGGCAGTGCGGGGCTCACAGTTGGAGCTCAATCAACATCTATCAGCGGCCAAGCCTCATCTTCCTTTCCTGTGCGAAAGATGGCTGGGAAGGGCACATGTGATTTAACGGCCAGTGTGTGGACTTCTCATTTGCTAAGAAAAAGCAAATGAGGGTCTTCCCTGGTGGCGCAGTGGTTGAGAGTCCGCCTGCCAATGCAGGGGACACGGGTTCGTGCCCCGGTCCGGGAAGATCCCACATACCGCGGAGCGGCTGGGTCCGTGAGTCATGGCCGCTGAGCCTGCGCGTCCGGAGCCTGTGCTCCGCAACGGGAGAAGCAAATGAGATGTGCGGGGAGAACCCAATGCCGGTGCAAGACTGAGAAAGTCCCAGCCAGAAGGTAAAGGACATTTAATCCCACGTATTCTTTTTACATACAGGGCAACAGAGCTGGAGAGTGACAATGACTTGCTGCAAGCCACAGGGCCGCGTAGGGACAGGGACAGGGTTACATAACAAGTTCTTCGACGCCGTGACCTAATCAGAGAGAACCTCGGTGGGGGTACTGGTTGCGCTTCGAGTGCATCGACTTTCTACTTCTCAGGCCTGAAACAATGAGCTGGATCAATCCATTGCTTTTGACTGCCAATCAGTGCTGCGCGCTGATTGGTCCTGGTTAAGGAAACGGAAGAAAAGGTGTGCACGTGGGGCCTGCGGCGAGAGGCCTGGGCGCCGGGGAGGGAGCACCTCCTGGGAGAGACCATGGCGTCGCTCAATTGCAGCACCGCTGTCTGCGTTATCTGTTTGGAGAAACCCAAATACCGCTGCCCCGCCTGCCGCGTGCCCTAGTGAGTGCCGGGGGTTGTGGGCTGCGGACGGGTGGCGGGGTGGCGAGAGGGTCCGCGCGGCCTTCGGGGCTAACGCGGCCTGTGGCTTTGTTTTTACAGCTGCTCATTGACCTGCTTCCGGGAGCACAAAGGTAAGGCCCCCTCCTCGTGCACGGCAGCCCCCACGTCCTGTCGCTGTCACCTGCTCCCTCCCGCCCTTGCAATGCCTGATCCTGTGGGAGCTCCCCCTCCTGGGCGGGGTGGGAGGGCGGATACTTCTACCTGCGAATGTCTCTCCACATTTTGGACAATCGAAACCGTTTTTTCTGGGGCTTCCCTGGTGGCGCAGTGGTTGAGAGTCCGCCTGCCGATGCAGGGGACACGGGTTCGTGCCCTGGTCCTGGAGGATCCCACATGCCGCGGAGCGGCTGGGACCCTGAGCCATGGCCGCTGAGCCTGCGCGTCCGGAGCCTGTGCTCCGCAGCGGGAGAGGCCACAGCAGTGAGAGGCCCGCGTACCGCAAAAACAACAACAACAACAACAACCTTTTTTCTGCCCTGCTTTTCCTTCTACGTACCATTCTCTCTCTCTTTTTCTCTCTCTTTCTCTTTCTCTTTCTCTCTTTTTTTCTTTTTTTTTTTGCATGTGCTGCGTGGCATGTGGGATCCTAGTTCCCTGAACAGGGATGGAACCCCTACCCACTGCATTGGAAGTGCAAAGTCTTAACCACTGAATCGCCAGGGAAGTCCCCTATCCTCTTTTTCTTCTTTAAAAATAGTCGACCAGTTTTGCCGTAGAAGTCTCCACTAGCTGTTCCTTCCTCTTAGTGTATTGACGCAGCTCCGCATCATTTGCTGCGCTGGCTGAGGTTAACGACGTTTTCTTTCTTTCTTTTTTTTTTTCGTTTTCTTTCTTTTAAATAATATCTTGATAGAAACGTGGAGGTAGTTAAGTTTACAATAAGGAGCAAGGTCTTTGTCAAGTCTGCATTTTTTAAGTCTCTTCAACCCGCGCCTCTAGTC
>NW_006791862.1:1267266-1274691 GCF_000442215.2 Lipotes vexillifer | reverse complement strand
TTTCCCATGACCTCTCTCTCAGTGATTGTTCGGTTAAAGTTCCTCATTGGTGGTTTGCCTGTAGTTTCATCCCCTCCAGTCTCTGATTTACAGCTGTGTGTTTCAAGCACCACCCTCTCCGCCCCGCTTTTTTTCCTTAACCCTAATGTCTCTGGAGCATTTTCAAAAGAAACCTGTCAGCTTAAGATAGAAAAGAAGTAGAAATGCTTTGCTGAAACAGGGTTGGGGAGCTGGGTGTGGAACGCTTCCCTCTAGTCCTGCAGCCCTGTAAGGCCTCACCAAGACCCCCTAGGGCAATGTGGAGCTCTTGACTGTGAGACCTGGCAGCTGCCTGGGTAGTTTTTCTGAAATGCAGATTTGAGCAATTCACTCCCTTGGTGAACACTCCAGTCTCTCTGGCAGTAGTGTTTTTTTTTTTTTTTTAAGTGAAGTATAGTTGATTTACAATATTTCAGGTGTACAGCAAAGTGATTCAGTGATATATATATTCCTTTTTCAGTTTTTTCCATTATGAGTTATTACAAGATAACGAATATAGTTCCCTATGCTATACAGTAGGTCTATATTGTTTATTTTATATATGTGTTTCTGTTAATCCCAAATTCCTAATTTATTCGTCCCCCACCCCTTCCCCTTTGGTAACCATAAATTTGTTTTCTATGTCAGTGTGTTTCTGTTTTGTAAATAAATTGACTTGTATCATTTTTTTTAGATTCCACATATAAGAGGCATCATGGTATTTGTCTTTCTCTGACCTACTTCACTCAGTACGATAATCTCTCGGTCCATCCATGTTGCTGCAAATGGCATTATTTCATTCTTTTTTTATTGGCTGAGTAGTATTCCATTGTGTATATATACCTCATATTCTTTATCCATTCATCCGTCTGTGGATATTTAGGTTGCTTCCATGTCTTGGCTATTGTAAATAGTGCTGCTATGAACATTGGGGTGTATGTATCTTTTTGAATTAAGAGTTTTCTCTGGATGTATGTCCAGGAGTGGGATTACTGGATCATATGGCAACTTTATTTTTAGTTTTTTAAGGAACCTTCATACTGTTCACCATAGTGGCTGTGCCAGTTGACATTCCCACCAACAGTGGTAGGAGGGTTCCCTTTTCTCCACACCATCTCCAGCATTTATTATTTGTAGACTTTTTTTTTTTTTTTGGCTTACTGAATTATTTATTACAAGGCAAACACCACCCAGATGAAGAAAATAGAACTTTGCCATCCACTCTGGAAACCCCTCCACATGACCTGTCCCGATCCAGTGCCCTCGCTTCCTATAAATAACCACTCTCCTGGGACTTCCCTGGCGGTCCAGTAGTTAAGACTTCGCCTTCCAATGCAGGGGGTGCAGGTTCAATCCCTGGTCAGGGAGCTAAGATCCCACATGCCTCGGGGCCAAAAAATCAAAACATAAAACAGAAGCAATATTGTAACATATTCAATAAAGACTTTAAAAAATGGTTCACATCAAAAAAATAAAATCTTTTAAAAAAAAAAAAAAGTAACCACTGTCCTGACTTTTATAGTAATCACTTCTTTGCTTTTATAGTTTTATTATGTAAATACGTGTCCTGAAAGTGTATTATTTAGTCTTGCCCATTAAAAAAAGGTGATATTTCTTTCTTTCTTTCTTTTTTTTGTTGTTGTTTTTGGGCCATGCTGCTCAGCTTGCAGGATCTCAGTTCCCTGACCAGGCATTGGGATTGAACCCTGGCCTAGCAGTGAAAGTGCCGAGTCCGAACCACTGGACCACCAGGGAATTCCCAAAAAATGTAATATTTCTTTTTAAAAAAAATTTATTTTATTTATTTATTTTTGGCTGCATTGGGTCTTCATTGCTGCGCGTGGGTTCTCTCTAGCTGTGGAGAACGTGGGCTACTCTTAGTTGCGGTGTGTGGGCTTCTCATTGCAGTGGCTTCTCTTGTTGCGGAGCACGGGCTCTAGGCGCCCAGGCTTCAGTAGTTGCAGCACGCAGGCTCAGTAGTTGTGGCATGCTGGCTCTAGAGCGCAGCCTTAGTAGTTGTGGAACACGGGCTTAGTTGTTCTGTGGCATGTGGGATCCTCCTGGACCAGGGCTCAAACCCATGTCCTGTACATTGGCAGACAGATTCTTAACCACTACGCCACCAGGGAAGCCCCTGATATTTCTTTTAAGTCTCTTTTAATCTGTAAATTCTTTCTCCATCTTTTTTTTTGTTTTTTTGGTTTTCTTTACAATTTCTCTGTTGAAGAATTCAAGCCACTTGACTTGTACAGTTACCCACAGTCTGGGTTTTGCTGACTGCAAGCTCATGGTGCAGTTAGTCATACTCCTCAATCCTCTGTTTCTTACAATTTGACAGATCAGAGACTGGATCAGAGCTCAGGGTCAGTCTCTCTGGCAAAACTCCAGGTGGTCTTAGGCATGACTATAGAAGATGCATAATGTCTGGTGGTCTTTATGTTTTTTTTTATTGAAGTATAGTTGATTTACAATGTGTTAACTTCTGTACAGCAAAGTGATTCAGTTATACACATATATATATGTATATATAAAATTCTTTTTTCTTTATATTCTTTTCTATTATGGTTTATTACAGGATATTGGATATAGTTCCCTGTGCTATTGTTGTTTATCCATTCTGTATATAATAGCTTACATCTGCTAACCCCAGTCTCCCACTCCATCCCTCCCCCAACCCCATCCTCCTTGGTAACTACAGGTATTCCCTATGTCTGTGAGTCCGTTTCTGTTTTGCAGATAGGTTCATTTGTGCCATATTTTAGATTCCACATATAAGTGGTATCATATGGTATTTGTCTTTCTGACTTACTTCACCTAGTATGATAATCTCTAGTTGTATCTGTGTTGCTACAAATGGCATAATTTCATTCTTTTTAATAGCTGAGTAGTATTCCATTGTATATATATATATACCACATCTTTATCCGTTCATCTGTCGATGGACATTTAGGTTGTTTCCATGTCTTGGCTGTTGTGAATAGTGCTGCTGTGAACATAGGGGTGTGTGTATCTTTCTGAATTACAGTTTTGTCTGGATATATGCCCAGGAGTGGGATTGCTGGATCCTATGGTAATTCTATTTTTAGTTTTCTGAGGAACCTCTGTAGTGTTTTCCATAGTGACTGCACCAACTTACACTCCTACCAACAGTGTGGAAGGATTCCCTTTTCTCCACATCCTCTGCAGCATGTTGTTTTTAGACTTTTTGATGATGGCCATTCTGACCAGTGAGAGGTGATACTTTGTTGTGGTTTTGGTTTGCATTTCTCTAATGACAGTTGTCAATGTTGAGCATCTTCTCATGTGCCTGTTGGCCACCTGTATGTCTTCTTTGGAGGACTGTCTATTTAGGTCTTCTGGCGGTGGTTCTTAACCTGGGTATTGCTCTCTCTAGAGACACGTGGTCACAGTGTTTTTGTTCTCACAGTAGCGGAGGCGATGGTGGTACTTCTAGTTATTGGTGTTGACTCACAAAAACCTCCTGGGGTGTGTGAAGTTATCCCACACCATTAAAGATCTTTCCAACCTGAATACAGTAGCGCCCTCTCTGAGAGACACTGGTCTGGGGAAGACAGACAGACCTGTGTGTGGCATTCTTTTGCTCGGCTTCCTCCTCTTGTGCCCCGGCCACATGCCAGGCCTCCCCCACCCATCAGCTGCCAGTTGCTCATCACCATCTCCTTGCATCTGCCTACTCTTTCAAGGGTCCGGACCAGCCATGGACCTTTCCCTCTGCCCCACATGCTCTTTCCACCTGGCAGCACCTTCCCCTCTCATCTCCCCGCCCTCTCAGGTGACTCTGGATCGGACTCTCCTTATCTCGTCCATATCTCTGTCATCTGTGCGAGTAAACCCCTCTGAGGGCCTGATGGCTTTCATCTGTGTGTCCCCAGTGGCATGTGGTACATGCAAACGAGGGCCTGATGGCT
The DNA here is from genome assembly GCF_000442215.2 of Lipotes vexillifer. Taxonomy (NCBI): domain Eukaryota; kingdom Metazoa; phylum Chordata; class Mammalia; order Artiodactyla; family Lipotidae; genus Lipotes; species Lipotes vexillifer. Next base: position 1,270,744 of record NW_006791862.1, on the reverse strand, counting down.
TTCATCTGTGTGTCCTCAGTGGCATGTGGTACATGCAAATTTGGGATCGGAAACTGCTGAGAACACAGTTTGATGCTGATTGAAGTCAGTGTGCTACTGAATCGTGGTGAAAGCCCTGTGTGATTCGGCCAGGCAGGGCGGTTGGAGACAGGCCCTAGGGGGTGCACGAGGCCTGCTTCCTCAGCCCTTCTGCGGGGCTGAGGCTTTTACTGGCCCTTCACTGGATCTCTCACTTCCTCTCCTTCATCCCCACCCCCACCTACATCCCTTACCCCACACATATGCTTCCCCCTAGAGGCTGGCTTCGTGGTGGCGTGTGCAGCCTTGTCACTCAAGTGGAGGCGATGTGCACCTGAGATTTGTGTCTTTTTCAGAGCAGTGCAACCCTGAAACTCATCCTGTCGAGAAAGAAATAGGATCGCATCTTACTGCAAAAACTAAAAAACCTGTGGAAAACACAGGTGGGTTGGTTGACTCCAAACAAACCTAGAGAAGGGTTTCAAATAGAATATGTTGAAAGGAGAGAGAGGAGAGGAGACTGGGCTGGGGCCAGGAGTCAAGTTCATTAGGGAGCAGCAGCTTCCTCAGCCTTGAACACTGGGGCTGGGGGCACACGTCACCACGGGTGATGTTACAGAGCAGCCTGATGGTTCAGAGAAGAGAGATGGGGGCAGGAGGCAGAGGGGGAGAAAGGCCATCGCCATGGTTAGGGGGTGAGTGGTGGACACTGCTGGCGGGAGCCTCCTCCAGTCACGGCTTCAGGTCCCCCTCCCTGGGCCTGGCTGGGGCTGTAGGTTCACCTGAGCTGGGCCTAGGCAGGGTGCTGCCTTTGGTCTCGCTGCTGCTGGGGCCCTCACAGCTCACAGCGGGAGTGGGCTGTCATCCTCTCCATCCATCTAGCCTTTCTTTAATGCCTCCTGCAGGCGATGTACCATGCCAGGCTCTGGAAGCAGCCCCTCCCAGCGCCACCAAAGAGCCATTGAACATTCACAGCCAGGGGATGGCCCATTTCTGCCCTTTGAGAAACTGTTGTTGGGTTCAGAAATTTCTGCCCATGCTGAAAACACAGGGGAATCATGTCAGTGGGTTTTTACAGAGCATATAATTTTTTGGCCATGACAGGGCTGGAGCCCCCATGGTGAGGGGAGATGGGGTGGCAAGAACTGGAAAATAAAACCCTGAAGCCCACAGACCACAGGGAAACACAGAGTAAGCGTCTGAACACTAGGCTGCATTTGTTAGTCACCAGTTCTTTGCTTTCCTAAAAGGAGTGTTGGAAACCAGAGTAACCAGAGAAGAGGTTACTTTTCTCTGTACCCACTTGCATAGCTCTGTTCCTGTCGCGTGTGTGCACATATATTTTTTATCTATTGGAGGAGTTACTAAAACCTGGCACCTAGGTTTCCTTTTCAGTCATAAGCAGTTGATTGTGTTATATTCCTCAGATGATGATGACGACTCTGTAGCTGATTTTCTCAATAGTGACGAGGAAGAGGACAGAGTTTCTTTGCAGAATTTAAAGAATTTAGGTAAGTCTGTGCTGTGCGTGTTTACTTCTTTGTTAACCATTGAGATACACTGGATTGTATAGAATGTGATTTTTTAAAATAAATTTATTTATTTTTGGTTGCATTGGGTCTTCGTTGCTGCGCGCAGGCTTTCTCTAGTGGCGAGCGCGGGCTGCTCATTGTGGTGGCTTCTCTTGTTGCTGAGCATGGGCTCTAGGCGCGCGGGCTTCAGCAGTTGTGGCACGCAGGCTCAGTAGTTGTGGCTCACGGGCTCTAGAGCGCAGGCTCAGTAGTTGTGGTGCATGGGCTTAGCTGCTCTGCGGCATGTGGGATCTTCCTGGACCAGGGCTCGAACCCGTGTCGCCTGCATTATCAGGTGGATTCTTTTTTTTTTTTTCGGTACGTGGGCCTCTCACTGTTGTGGCCTCTCCCGTTGTGGAGCACAGGCTCCGGGCGCACAGGCCCAGCGGCCATGGCTCACGGGCCCAGCCGCTCCGTGGCATGTGGGATCTTCCCAGGCTGGAGCACGAACCCATGTCCCGTGCATCGGCAGGCGGACTCTCAACCACTGCGCCACCAGTGAAGTCCAGAATGTGATTTTTTTAAAGCTGTTAAATGCTTTAGTATGGCGGGCAGAGCCCTTCCTCCAGCCACGTGATTCTGTAGGCACACAGGGCTTCTACATCTCCCAGCCTGCCTATAAGGCCTTCCTCTGGCCTGGAATCCTACTGACTCTGGGTTGGCAAAAATTCTGCTCCTCTTTTTGTTTTTTTTTAATAAATTTATTTATTTATTTTTGGCTGCATTGGGTCTTCGTTGCTGTGCGCGGGCTTTCTCTAGTTGCAGTGAGCAGGGGCTACTCTTTGTTGCAGTGCGCGGGCTTCTCTTGTTGGGAGCACGGGCTCTAGGCGTGCGGGTTCAGTAGTTGTGGCATGCGAGCTCAGTAGTTGTGGCTCGCGGGCTCTAGAGCGCAGGCTCAGTATTTGTGGCACACGAGCTTAGTTGCTCCGCAGCATGTGGGATCTTCCTGGACCAGGGCTCAAACCCGTGTCCCCTGCATTGGCAGGCGGATTCTCAACCACTGCGCCACCAAGGAAGCCCAATTCTGCTCCTCTTTCAAGGCTTGGTTCAAATTTCCTTTCCTCAGCTAAACTTTTCTTGACCTTTGGTCTTACTCTCAGAATTAGGTACTTTTTCAGCTTCCCATGGTGCACTGTAATACACTGCCCCCCACGTTTTATGGTAGTTTGTCTCTCACACCAGTCAGGGGCCTCCGTTTATTCCTTATCCCAGTGCTCGCTTTACAGTCCAGTCATTCATGCAGACTGGGTCATCCCAGGATTTGATTTTCAGAGGGACACGGTGTTAATAATGCCCAGCATTTTTGTAGGGCTGCATTTCTATTATGTGTATAATTAACTGGCCAGTGTAATTCCTAAAAGTGGTGTTATTTTCATTTTTCCCATTTCACAGAGGTGGTGCTTTGTACCCAGTCCCATGGGAGTGATTAGTTAGACTGAGGTAGGAGCTGAGCTGGGTATATGTGTGAATGATTTTGTAAACTGTAAAGCACCATACACGTTAGTGTCTGTTCACTGCCACTCATCCTGCTTTATGCTGGATCAAGCGCACACTTAAACATCATTCAGAGATTTGGTGTAACTCCTTGTCGCTGAGAACCTTCATGATTATAGGGAGAAAACATGCTGCTATTCTTTGTATTTGTGCTGGTAAAATAATGCCATTTCAGCTAAGAAAAAATTAAGTTAAAATATTTACAGAGATATAAAGAATAAGAATCTGATAGCGTTTAACTTGGAAATCATCTGATACGCTGATCTCACCTTATGTGAAGTGCTGGGTTAATTTGTAGGTTTAAAGGGTAAGGGGATGCCACATCCTTGGTATTTATTACATTTGAAACATTTGGCTTTCAGCTATCTCTGCCTATTCCCACTTGAACTCAGCTT
>NW_006791862.1:1266660-1267256 GCF_000442215.2 Lipotes vexillifer | reverse complement strand
TCTTTCCCTGTTCATTTTTAAGGGGAGTCTGCAGCACTGAGAAGCTTACTGCTCAGTCCACACCTCAGACAGTTGATGGTCAACCTCGATCAGGCAGACGACAAGGCAAAGCTCATGCGAGCCTGCATGCAGGAGCCTTTGTTTTTGGAGTTTGCTGACTGCTGTTTAAGGATCGTGGAACCATCCCCGAAAGAGGATTCTTAAGGTGGATTATTGTGCTGCCTGCTCCTCCCAGGAGGCCAGCTTGCGTGGGGCCCTAGCAGGGGTGGCGCTTTCCGGATGTTGAGCAGATGACCTCGGGTAGGTCCTGCACATCCTTACGTCCATTGCTGTAGGCTGGGGCGAAGGCGGATGGAGGTACTCCAGGTGGCAAACCCTTTTTGGAGAGAGAACTTGACATTCAGATGGTTGTTTTTAAATGTTTTATTTGCGGTACAATTAAGACATAAATGATATGGTTTTCACACCCATTTGAGTTAAAACTTGATCAGTGTTTCAAAATTAAAGTGTGGTGCTTCTGTGGTGCATTGCATTGCATCATTCTTTTTTTTTTTTTTTTTTTTTTTTTTTTTTTTTGGCGGTCGGCGGGCGCCTCA
>NW_006791862.1:1259390-1266628 GCF_000442215.2 Lipotes vexillifer | reverse complement strand
CGGAGCATAGGCTCCGGACGCGCAGGCCCAGCGGCCATGGCTCACGGGCCCAGCCGCTCCACGGCACGTGGGATCTTCCCGGACCGGGGCACGAACCCGCGTCCCCTGCATCAGCAGGCGGACTCTCAACCACTGTGCCACCAGGGAAGCCCTGCTCATCATTCTTGATTCATAATCTAGTTGCTTGAAATTACATTAAACAACAAATATTTAAATAGTAAGCTTTGTTCCTTTTAAAGGAACTAAAGGCAGAATTTCTGCCAGCCAAAATTTTAGAGCTCATTTCAAGCTGACTTTGCCTGTGGGCTTGGAGGAGCGGGGTGCCTGCTGTGCAGCACCACCGAGTGGGTTCTGTGAAGGCCCTGAAGTTTCTTAATCCAGGTTTGGTAGCTACCAGCCCTGACACCTGTCAGGGCTGGAGGCGTAGATCGGCGCCCCGGGCCACTGGTGGAGCTGCCGCCCCGGCCTGGCCTGCAGGCTGGAGCCGTGGCTCCCGACGACGTGTGCTCCGAGTGCTGTGGGAGTTGTTTGGCAGCTGTGTGTTGATTAGATGTCTTTGGCAAGGCGGCTGGCAGGAAAAGGCCGTGGAGAAACAAAGGCACCAGGGAGGGCCCAGCCAGGTGAGGATGGAACGTGAGGAGAGATCACACGTGGCCCAGCCTGTGTCTTTCCAGCAGGATCTGATTAAAGCCAGTAACACTGTTGGGCGAAGGTTCAGGGCAGATGTCAGCATAGCGCAGTGGAGACTTTCTGCAGTGAAACTTTATCGAACCCTGGGGAAAGAGATGCAGCTTAACCCCAGCTCCCAGGAGTGCCAGGGCTAAAGGTACCTGACAGAGTGAATGCTAGAAATGCAGGGAGGCGGGGACATGTAAGTAAGTACCCACGTGAGAGTCACAGCAGTAGCAGGATTGAGTTAGTCAATGTTGTTGTTTTCTCCTTATTCTAAAACAGTGGCAAAGTCCAAAACAGTATTAAAATATAAAATTTCACATCCATTCAATGTGAGACAGATGAGGAAACACTAGGAGGGAGCTCCCCCCTACTAGGAGTATGGCCTGTCACATTCTTATGCCTGCTTAAAGATGGAAGATCAAAGAACTGCACTTCTGTTTACACTCTGGCTGGCCTGTGTGTTGTCATGGTATCTAGATTATGTCCTATAGGAATTCCTCTGGCAGGAAATTCAGTGTTTCTTTCCTTCTGCCTTGTCAGTGTCACCTAATCCTTGTAAAAGGTTGGATTAGCCCTTTTCTGTGCTGGCTGGCTCTTTCCCTGCCTGCTCATAATATAAATTCTTGGACCACTGACTCACGTGCTTGTCATTTCCTCGGCTGGAATAGGATAAACCAAAGACTACAACTTGGGGAGAACATGGTGCCGTCATCACAACAATTTTTTGGAAGTTGGGCTAATTCAAAGGTGATTCAGAGGAGATGCTAGATCATTTAGAGGCAGCTTCTAAAAAGTGAAAGGGCTCTGGAAAACTCCTCGTAATGATGCGAGGGACGTGCAGGCTTCTGGTTTCCCTAGCAGGGTCAGGAGGCTCTTCTCTCAGCCTCAGTCCTGCTCCTGCTGTGACTCCGGGGCTCTGCCCCCTGCCCTCCACAGTGGGGCGTGAGGGATCTGGAGCCATCCTGGCAGGACAGCCAGCCCGTCACACGGCTCACCTGAGGCAGCGCTCGGATGGACGTGACTCCAGCTTGTTCTTGTGCTGTCTGGACAGTGTAGCTGCTGGGGCTGCCCACGGGGAGCGGGAGGCAGGCGAAGACCACCAGCTTTCTCCGGAAGCCACAAGCACCCACGGCGGCGTTGGCCAGGACCAGTCCCAGGGGCCAGAAGCGGGTTACTGCCCCCAGGAGCCTGGCCTGTGCCTGGGGCAGTGGCAAGGAGCTCGGGGAACAGGTGACTTGAGATGAGTGTTGTTCTTCCACACCATCCAGTTCTTTAGAAGCAAGGAAGGCCATTCTAATCTTAAAAAGAGAACACCACTTTATAGCTGTCTCTTAATGCAAAACAGAATCCAAAAGTCTCTTTAATAATTCAGCTTAACAAGGTGAACTGAAGGGCACCTGGTTTGATGTGGCACAACTTTATACCCAAGGCAGCTGTGCTGAAGCCTTACATATGCTGTTTTAAAAAAAATAACAGCCTTTGGGGTGTGCTCAGAGCAGGGGGGGTCTGTCTAAAGAAATGGCTCGTCTGTTTACAACACACCCGACAGGAATCAGGGTTCATTGTGACAAGGGGCACAAAACTTGTGGCCTTCCTATGAACAGATATCCAACACATATCCCCCCTTCACCTGCACGTGGCTGCTGGGCAGGACCAGTGGGACAGGGCTCAGTACTGGAAGGAAAGCTACAGTATTCAGTGGGGGTGTTTGTTTGCCACCTGGAGCCTGTCCGGTCCACGCTGGGCCATGAGTGGTGTTATAAGCATAAAGACTTTGAACCCCTCTCGTCAAGGAAAAAAGAATAATAGATTCCGTGTATATGCCATTCTGGAAAAGGCAAAACAATGGAGACAATAAAAAGATCAGTGGTTGCCAGGAGTTTGCGGGGGAGGGGAGATGAATACATAGAATACAGAAGTTTTTATGAGCGGTGAAAATACTTTGTATGACATTATAATGATTTTATGTCATCATACTATTGTCCAAACCCGTAGAACGGGCAACACTATTCACTTCATAAAGCGAACCCTAAGATGAACTGGGGACTTTGGTGATTATGATGTCAGTGCAGTTCAGCCTTAGTTTAAAAAAGTCTTAAAAAGAACTAACACTCAGGGTAGACGTTTTTGGCAAAACCTTTGTTTCACTTTTATATATGTATACACATTATATATGTGTTTGTTGGATTATGATGTAAAATGTGCTTTTTAGAATAAAAAAGTTTGCAGGTTACTGTAGTTGTACTGGCAAATAAAAGCACAAATTAAAAAGAGAATAATAGCCTTATTGAGATCTAACTGAAATACCATAAGATTCATGCTTTTAAAGCATACAGTTCCATGGTTTTTAGCATATTCCCAAAGTTGTTTGTGCCACTCTACCGTGTCATAACCGTCCTGTGTTGTAGGCGGTGTCGTGTCCACTTCATTCTTTTTTTTTTTTTTGTGGTAGGCGGGCCTCTCACTGCTGTGGCCTCTCCCATTTGCGGAGCACAGGCTCCGGACGCGCAGGCCCAGCGGCCATGGCCCATGGGCCCAGCCGCTCCGCGGCACACGGACCCGCGTCCCCCGCATCGGCAGGCAGACTCCCAACCACTGCGCTACCAGGGAAGCCCTCCACTTCATTCTTGAGGACACGAGGCCGCCCGCTCTGCAGTGGCGGGGCCAGCACTCCAGCCTGGGTCCATCATTGCCCACCCTGACTTCTCGGGTCAGTACTCACTCTCCACTCCTGCCACGCGCGTTTGATGACCGTGGCAGCTGCGTGCAGCCTCTGGATGTGCTTCCGAGTCAACCAGGAACGAACAGCTGAGGGGTTCGTCCAGAAACAGGAAATAAGAGTAAATGTTCGTCAGAGCTCTCTGTAACCAGGCTGCAGCAATACCAGAGCAGCTGTAAACGTTTGAGTGAATGGCCACCTGTGCCACCACATGAGGTGAGGGACTTGAGTCAACACGTGAAGCAGACCTGGCTCTGCAAACCATAGCTCAGACTGCCCAGACTTGGAGATAGATACCTACACATCAAACGGGCAGCTGCCATGGGGTCACCTCCCACCGCGGGCTCAGTCTGAGGTAATGCCCAGGGAACAAGAGGGGTCTGAATTGTCTGCATCTTTCACCTGTCTTTTTGGAAACCCTTAACTGAATTTGCTTACCTGCGTTATGAATCCACAAACGACACCCGCATACACCCATGCACTGGTGAAGGTAATAACTACTGGATGGGGAGCTGATCACAGGGCAATTTTCATTTTCTTTTGAAATTTCAGCATTTTCTAATTCTTTTTGGTACAATCATATTCAGAAAATGGGCTGTTCGACTAAATACTAACACATTTGGATTCTGAAAAACTAAAAAGTTTAAAGATGCGTAAAAGTCACCTATTATCTCACCAGCCCAGATAGTTCTACAGTATCTCCTTATCTTTTTTCAGGCCTGTACACACAGACGCACCTTATGAAGGTGGCATCACCTTGATGTGTAGTTCAGCATTCAGATTTGAATATCATGTTGGAAATGTTTTTCCGGTAAATTAAAAATATTCTTCAAAAACACTTCTTAGCTAGATAAGGATCGTCCATAATGTAGCCATGACTCCACCACTGTCAGATATTTGGGTTGTTTCTAGTATTTTTTTCAAAATGAGGCTGCTGTGTCATGGTTCATACATTGCTTCCTTAATCAGATCTTCTCAGTTTTTACCTTCTCCTTAATTAAACTCAGCACGCCCAGGAGCCCAGGTAATGCTAAGAGTTGTCATAAAGGGAAAAAAAGGTGGCATAAACAGCTATCTAGGACTGGGAAAGGGGAATTAAAGGCAACTTTTGAGCCTCTACTACCTACAAAGCACCCTTAGTTGTGGTGTGGCCTGGTATGCACTGAACTGGAGATGCTCTGGGTGAACTGAACAGGGGATTCGAATCCCAGTGCACCACAGAGACATGCAGTTAACCTCTTGGGGCTGGGACCCAGTCAGCTTTGGTCTGTGGGGACTCTAGCAGGAGCATTTTGAAAGAAACAGGTATCACGTGGGCTGGATCATGTGCAGCTGCAGACAGTGGCCGCACTTAGGCCCACCTGCTGGCCAGGAATGATAACTGCCGGCCCAGGGCCCCACCTCTCCTACCTGCCTGGATGAGCACGGCGGCCTGCCTCTGCCTCTCCTGCTTGCGGCCCCAGTGTCGCCTCCAGCCACCCTGGATGCAGCGGGCACACTGCTCCAGCACCTGGGCACGCCCGCGTTCCAGAAGCTCCAGCTGGGAGAAGGGGCATCCACTGAGGTCCTCAGCCTCTCCTCCCCGTGCCCTCAGGAGGGCCCAGACCCTGTCCTGCTAAGGACAGCACGTGGCTGGCCACTCCTCATCCCAAGTCAGCTTACCGTGGAGTCAGTCATGAACACCTTGGTCCTGCCACAGTGCACTGGGGCTGGCGTGGCCTCAGCTGGTGCCCGAGCCAGGGCTGGCAGAGTGTGGAGGATGTCCTGGAGGAGGGCTTGCAGCGTGGCCTGCTTGGAGTGTGGAGACCATTCTGGGGGACGGAGACAGAGGTCCCATAAGTGCTTCATTGTCTACACACTTCTGTGGCCTTAAGAAACTGGTCTGGTCTCCCTAACATTCCACAGGATTCTTTCCTGCTATTCTTGCCTCTAACCATTTCTACCTCCTTCCTTTAGGGAGGAGGCCAGAGGTGGCCTCCCACTGTCCCTCAGATCCCTGGCAAATCCCATTTGAGGCTATGCCCTGGACTGGCCTGCAGCCTCCATTCCTGTGGGTCCCTTTGGGCAGGGTGGCAGAGGGCACCGAGTGCCTTGACTCCCACGTGGACTCCCAGGCTGCTTAGCCAGCATCTGTTTCTACGGCCCCAAACATGCTGAGGGCCAAACAGGGCAGCCAGGCCACTCCCTCTGCCCCTGAGCCCTTCCGCCACTGACGGGAAAAGGGGGAACAAATCCCAGTCCCATGGAGGCCCACCGGGTCCCCCTGCCTGCCCTCCCACACCTGGCAGGGCCGGCTCCTGTAGAGGGAGGATTTACCTGAGGGCTCTGACCACCTTTAGCTGCCCAGTGCCTCTCTGGAGGCTGCCAAAGGAAACGCCGCAGACGAGAAACAGCAGCAAAATCAACCAGGGGCCAGGGGCTTGGGGCAAGAGACAGAACAGAAGAGCACACCATGGAGAAAGGGGGCGGGAGAGGTGGGAGAAAGGATGAAAGGAAAGGGACAAGATCGTGCCCAAGAGAGGGAAATACAAAGCAGTACTGTGCCTGGGCTGGTGTGTGTGTGTGCCCACCTGTGCCCAGGCCTCTGACTCGCACAGTCTCAGTGACGCCACATGCAACAACCCCAGCAGACCAGGCCTTTCCCGAGGTGGGGGCTGGCCAGTACCTTGCGGATGTCTCCATTGGCCGGGCAGGGCTCAGCAGCCTCCCCAGACCCCTCTTCCTCACTGGCCGGGCACGGCCAATTCTCTCCTCTCCTCTCCCTCTACATCGAATCACACGCTTGCCAAGTCTAGCCAATTTCTTCCCAACATTTCCCGGCTGTGCCCAAATCTCTAGCTTCTCTCCCGTCTGGCCAACCACGGGGCGCCCCACCGTGGCCTCCAGAAAGCATGAGGCTGACGCCACTCCCTTCGTCCCCCGAAGTGCCTCCCATCTGCCTGGAGGAGAAGGTCCAGCTCCTGCGAGTGGGCCTGCCTGTCCCCCAGCCTACTGTTCTTGCCCTTATGAGCCAGCAACACTGAACAGCCTGGAGCTCTTCGCACACACAGTGCTGTCCCTGCCTGTGGAATGCCCCTCACCTGGCTAATCCCATCTAGCCTCAGACACCACCTCCTTCAGGAAGCCTTCCCGATTCATACCTGTCTAGCACCACCCACAGCATCCTGTTCCTAACTTTGTGTCTCCACTTTCCCCATTGTTTAACTGTCTTCTTTTAGTCTGTTTCCCCCACTGAGGCAAGAGCCACAAGGGCAGGGCTGTGTTTTATTCATCTCTGAAGCCCCAGCCCCTCGCCCTAAGATGGCCCAGGTAGGTGCTCAGGAAACTGGGTGAACAAGTGACTGGCAAATGGGCGCCTCACCTGAGCGCCCTTCATCTGGAGGTGGGCCATGAGGGCTGGGGGCTGCGCCAGGACGGAGCCTTCTCAGTAACTTGTACCGCTCCAGGAAGTTCCGGTGAGAGACCCTGGAAGCCAAAGCAGGCGGAAGGAGAGATGAAGTGACTTTGGCCGTGAGCCAGGAGTCACTGTTTCATCTGCTCAACCACCAGCGAGGGGCTGCCCTGACTGTGCCCGCTGAGCGGATGGCATTACTAGGCCCCTTGGCGGGAAGCCAGTGGAGACCAGTGCATGCTGGGCTTCCTGCTCCTGCAGCCTTGGTCCTACCCACACGGAGCCTTGCTCTTTTAGGAGGGGATCTGCAGCCTGCCCCCTCCCAAAGGGGCTCGCCAGCCTCTCCCCAGACACCTGGGTCACTCCTGCTGTGAACAGGGGCTCAGCACGTCTCCCCTCTGACGCCACAGCCCCCTCCACTGCCGCCTGGGGTCTTGGCTCCCCATCACGGCA
>NW_006791862.1:1253992-1259374 GCF_000442215.2 Lipotes vexillifer | reverse complement strand
CCTACACATCGGTACTTCCTCCTCCTGAGTTTGGCTTCTGTCCCCAAAACTGCACCAGCGTGGCCACCAATTCCAGGGGTCAGTGCTTTGACGAGCCTCTCAGCAGCAGGTGCCCAGCTGACCCCTCTCCCTTGTAGAGCTTGCTCTCAGCCTCCAGGACACCCACGGTCCTGGCTTCCTCCTTCACCCCGACCCCCTCCAAGTTGTTGCTGGTTTCTCGTCATCCACCCTCTCTAAACATGAGCGTTCCTCAGGGAATGGCCTCAGACCTCCCTCTACCCCTGTGATCTCCTTGCTCACGGTGTTAAAAGTCACTGAGGACAGACCCTCATGTGCCCCTCCATTTCAAACCGGACTCTCCCCTGCCCTCTCCCGCAGACCATCCTGTGTCCTGATTCATCCACTTGCCTCAGATGGAAGCCTGGAAGTCGACGGCTCCTCTGCCCCGTACCCCACGGTCTATCCATTCACAGTCCCATTTCTATGGCAAGCCACACTCCACTTTTACCCACTTCTCTCCATTTTTCACTGGGCCACCATCACACCTGTTCTACCTGTAACAGCCACCTGCTCATCTCCTCCCTCCTCTCCTGACCCTAGGGCAGCCTCCACACAGCAGCCACGGAACACGAACGAGCGCACAGCGCGCCCTGCTTACAACGCCCGGCGGCTCCCATGGCCCTCAGGAAGGCAGCAGTCTTCCCGTGGCCTAAAGCCTCCCCGCTTCCCCCCGTCTGTTGTGTGTGCTCCGGTCACTTTAGCATCTCTCAGGTCCTAACCTGGGAGCTTTGGGGTTGCTGTTCCCCGGGTCTCGAATACTCTCCCCTCCTCCAAGTCTTCCCAGGCTGGCCCCTTGGCTTTGCTTCCCTAGGCCTGAGCTGCAGAGGGCCCCTCCCTGAGCAGTCCTGATCCCTTCCCCATTTGTCCACCTAACGGCACATTTTGTTCCTTTCCACAGCGATGTACATCCCAAGAGGGCAAGACTCACCTTTCTTATTCACTGATACACACCAGACAAGGTGCCTCCACAAAACAGGCCACAGAAAGTGAGCGCAGCCCTAGAGCTCCAGGCCGACTTCTGTGGACCTGTCTCTTTCTCTTCATCTCCACATCCTGCTCTGGGCTGGTCACGCTCTCGTCTGACCTGCGCCCTGAGCTCCACCCTGGCATTGGCCCTGCCCCCTGCACTGGATGGACCGGCCCACTCACCGGATGGGGAAGCCGGCGGCACTGATGTGGATGGTCTCCACGAGGCCACAGGCCTCCAGCTGGCTCAGGACCTGCAGGGTTAGGGAGACAGGGCTGCAGCATGGGGCCAGCAGGCCCCAAATGCCACCCTTCCTGTGGCCCTGCTGGTGTGGATCTGCAGGCTCTCCTGATGGGCAGTCTTTGGGGCAGTGAGAAATCAAGGGACCTTGAGAAAATCTCCCTGTTAGAAAGGGTCCTGGTGGCCCCAGGTCCCCTTATCTGAAGCCTGGCTTCTGGTACAACTGAGGCCAATGCTAGTCCTGGCTGTCTCACCGCTCCCGTCTTTGCCTCACAATGCAGCCCAATCCAATTCCTCCTTTTTATTTATTTTATATTCTGCAGTCAATAGAGTGAGTCATAGTTAAGAGGCAGGGGAGGTTATACTGTGAAGATGCTTCTGGGACCCAACCAAGGTCTTTACCACAGAGCAGTGGTCCTGACTATGAACCCTAACGTCTTATCTGCCAGTCGACTGTGGGACACTCTCCAGCATCGTCCAGCTCTCATATCTCTACCACATCCCTCCAAAGGGCAAAGGGCAGCTGCTGGCCACAGAGTGCTTTTGTGCAAACTTTAGAAACTATCCTTCCATCAGAAGCAGTGCACTGTGCCTGATCTGTAAGGTGACACAGACGTTCAGCTAATCACAAAAGACACCCATTCCTCTGGGCAGCCTCAGTCTCTTGTCAGGGCACATGGCTTGGTGAGCAGAGAGCATGATGCACTGTAGCCCCTACTTGCCTCCTGTGGTTGGGCCACCATGCAGTACACAGACCACACAACTGAACATGACTGTCCTGCCAGAGCTGGGGAGATAAGCCCTCCCTAATGTCACTCCATTTGGAGCAGACGTCCTGCCCCTTACGCCTCCAGGGTCTTGGCCGAATGGGACCCTCCACAAAGCAGCTCTGGCCCAGTGTGAATTACCTCCTCCTGGTGGAACATCTGCGCCCGGCCCTGGCTGTTGGGCTTGATGCAGCGAATGTAGTGGGGTGTGGTGCTATGCAGGACCTGCAGAAGCTGCTCCAGGGAGGCCTGCAGAGGGGAGAGACCGTGGGTCAGGCTGCTGGGGGAACACCGGCTGGGCCCTGGTTAATGACACCTCCAAGCAGCCCTCCCAGCCCCGAGAGCTGGATCCTCACAAGCCCTGAATGAGTCCTGGCGGCTCTCAGTGGGTGTGCCCAGAGCACACTCCTCACCTCCGCCTCCAGGGACCCTTCTTGACCTGTGGCCCTCCCTACCGGGTTGGTCTCCCTGCATCTGGTCTCAGCCACCCCCCACCACAGCAAGCTTTCCAGAAAAGAAGCATCTCAGAACCCCCTGCCATTTGTTCGGGCGACAGCTGTTCGGGCGACTAAGCCCGTCCTGTGTGCTGGAAGCCTTGCCAGGGCTACGGACATGGCCATCTGCCGTCGTCTCACAGCTCGGGGCCTAACTGGGCCTTGCAGATGTGGGCTGGGCTCTCTCAGTGGTGTGTCTGAGGCTGGGCAGGAAAGGGCTAACCAAACCTGGGCTCCCCTGGTTGCCTCCCGTGGGAGGTGATGAGAAGGCTGTGGCTGGAAGGAGGACGAGGAATAAACTAAGAGAAGGGGCGTGGAGGGCGGGAGTGAGGGTGGAGCTGAGGGGCGGTGCAGCCTAACGTGCAAGGGCGGAGCTACGGCAGGAGGGGACCAGTCTGCTCTGGCAGAGGACAGAGTTTGAGCAGGAAGCTAGGGAACTGGGAGTGGGCCAGTCACAGAGGTTCAGGTAACTACTGCTCTTCCATGATCACCCTATCAGCAGTGGGCGAAAGGCCGCACTGCCACCCACGGGCCCCTAGGCTTCCTGTCACGTCAACTACACACACAGTCCCTCTGTCAGTTTCCGGTCTCTGTCTTCCGTGAACCAGGACCACGGCTACCTGACTCCTCAGTGCTCCCAGCACACAGCACTGATCCTGGGAGGTGCTTGGTAAGCACTGGAGATTGATGAGTGAACCAAGCACGTCGCATCAGCACTCGGACCCACCTTGAACTTGGACACCACGGTTTTAGAAACTATCCTTCCATCAGAAGCAGTGCACTGTGCCTGATCTGTAAGGTGACACAGACGTTCAGCTAATCACAAAAGACACCCATTCCTCTGGGCAGCCTCAGTCTCTTGTCAGGGCACATGGCTTGGTGAGCAGAGAGCATGATGCACTGTAGCCCCTACTTGCCTCCTGTGGTTGGGCCACCATGCAGTACACAGACCACACAACTGAACATGACTGTCCTGCCAGAGCTGGGGAGATAAGCCCTCCCTAATGTCACTCCATTTGGAGCAGACGTCCTGCCCCTTACGCCTCCAGGGTCTTGGCCGAATGGGACCCTCCACAAAGCAGCTCTGGCCCAGTGTGAATTACCTCCTCCTGGTGGAACATCTGCGCCCGGCCCTGGCTGTTGGGCTTGATGCAGCGAATGTAGTGGGGTGTGGTGCTATGCAGGACCTGCAGAAGCTGCTCCAGGGAGGCCTGCAGAGGGGAGAGACCGTGGGTCAGGCTGCTGGGGGAACACCGGCTGGGCCCTGGTTAATGACACCTCCAAGCAGCCCTCCCAGCCCCTAGAGCTGGATCCTCACAAGCCCTGAATGAGTCCTGGCGGCTCTCAGTGGGTGTGCCCAGAGCACACTCCTCACCTCCGCCTCCAGGGACCCTTCTTGACCTGTGGCCCTCCCTACCGGGTTGGTCTCCCTGCATCTGGTCTCAGCCACCCCCCACCACAGCAAGCTTTCCAGAAAAGAAGCATCTCAGAACCCCCTGCCATTTGTTCGGGCGACAGCTGTTCGGGCGACTAAGCCCGTCCTGTGTGCTGGAAGCCTTGCCAGGGCTACGGACATGGCCATCTGCCGTCGTCTCACAGCTCGGGGCCTAACTGGGCCTTGCAGATGTGGGCTGGGCTCTCTCAGTGGTGTGTCTGAGGCTGGGCAGGAAAGGGCTAACCAAACCTGGGCTCCCCTGGTTGCCTCCCGTGGGAGGTGATGAGAAGGCTGTGGCTGGAAGGAGGACGAGGAATAAACTAAGAGAAGGGGCGTGGAGGGCGGGAGTGAGGGTGGAGCTGAGGGGCGGTGCAGCCTAACGTGCAAGGGCGGAGCTACGGCAGGAGGGGACCAGTCTGCTCTGGCAGAGGACAGAGTTTGAGCAGGAAGCTAGGGAACTGGGAGTGGGCCAGTCACAGAGGTTCAGGTAACTACTGCTCTTCCATGATCACCCTATCAGCAGTGGGCGAAAGGCCGCACTGCCACCCACGGGCCCCTAGGCTTCCTGTCACGTCAACTACACACACAGTCCCTCTGTCAGTTTCCGGTCTCTGTCTTCCGTGAACCAGGACCACGGCTACCTGACTCCTCAGTGCTCCCAGCACACAGCACTGATCCTGGGAGGTGCTTGGTAAGCACTGGAGATTGATGAGTGAACCAAGCACGTCGCATCAGCACTCGGACCCACCTTGAACTTGGACACCACGGTCAATACAGGGGCCCTGCTCTGGCCAGAGGGCTCCTCCTGGGACTTCTCTTCAGGGTCAGCAGGAAACAGCACCTTGAGCAGGGGGTCCTGGGATTGCTGCAGGAGCCTGGTCAGCTCAGGGGGGATGGGGTCCTATGGGGAAAGGACAAGGGTGAGAGCAGGCGTGGTGCTGCCCACAGGCTGCCAGCCCTAATCACCCAGGCCCCAGAAGAAGGGCAGGGCCTGAGCCCAAGAGATTCAGAGCTGGTCTCCCGGGTGCCTAGAAGCCAGGAGATGCAGCCATTTCTGGGCAGGTTGCGCCTGATGAGCAGAGACCTCAGAGAGGAGGGCCCAAGAGGCGACCCTGGACTCGGGAGGACGTTCAGGAGGGGACACTCGATGGAAGCTTCCATGCACGTGCAGCGATGGCTCAGCATCTCCCTTCACGGAGGGGCCCGCAGGCCACGGCCCAGCCTCACCTTGTTCTTTTCCACCAGGCCTGCGGTGTGGTACCGCACAGACCCCGCATAATGCACCACGATGAAGCTGGGCTCCCGGCTGAGCTTGCTGTGGCCCAGGCAGGGGCTGCCTGCCAGGGCACTCTCAATGCGTGTCTGGAGCTGGGCTGCACTGCTTGGCCGATTAAGGCGGCATTCCCGCATGGGGGGGGA
>NW_006791862.1:1250911-1253717 GCF_000442215.2 Lipotes vexillifer | reverse complement strand
CGTGTGTGGAGCTGGGCTGCACTGCTGGGCCGATTAAGGCGGGATTCCTGCATGGGTCGGGATGGGACAGGTGGTCAGCCACAAGGTGAGAGGGGCTCACAACCCTCACAGTCCCCACCCCATGGACCCATGGGAGCATCACAGTGACCCTGAAAAGGAGGGGTTATAGGGCTAGCAAACCCATTATGCAGATGGAGAGAAAGAGGCACACAGAGGGCACAGATGGTCTTCAAGTTCCCAGAGAAGCCCAAAGCCCCACTCGGGTGTTCTGCACACTAGCTGACCCCCCCCACCTCGTTTATGAGGGAGCAGATGCTGACGGGGCTCCCCTCGATGAGATCCAAACAGGTCTGGTTGTCCTGGTAGCTGAGAGTCGACCACTCCAGGCCCTCAGCTGTGTACTCCTCCTGGGGGCAGAGGTGGGAGTGCGGTGGCAGAAGGCAACTGCAGTCTGAGGTCCAGCTGGCCATCCCACGGCTGGCCTCAGCACCACAGCCCGTTCCAGAGCGGTGTGAAAAAAGGAACCGAAGACGCCTGGTCAGATCCAGGGATGGGGCTGGGGGCCAGGGAGAAAGAGAGAATGCAGGACCACCCCACCCCTCACCTGCTGGGCCCTGAGGTAGTGAGCCACGAAGTGCTGCTGCAGCTTCTCGTTGGCGTAGTTGATGCACAACTGTTCCAGACTGTTGGTGGGGAACGACTCAAACCCGTACACGTCCAGCAAGCCTGGCAGGAAGGGGAGACCCCGTGGGGCCAGTGCAGGAGGAGGCGGGGCCCGCGGGACGACAGGAGCCCAGGGTAAAGCCTCATGCTTGGCAGCCCAGAGCTGAGGCGGGGCGAGCACGGTACCCAGCGGTGAGCAGAGCACCTCCCACCCTAGCGTGGTTCCCAGGGCAGCCTCCTGTCCCCTCAGAGCTCAGAGCAGGAAGAGGCTAAATGAGGTGTCACGGGACCAGGTCCTGGGGAACGCTGTGTGTCCAATCCCGTTTGGACGGCCTGAGTCTCATGCGCTCAGTTGGTGCCTAGAATTCCACCATTCTGTGAGCAAACTTCACCACCGCTTCTGAGCTTTACTTCCTCCCCTAGCAGGTTCCAATGTTACCATGTCCCCCATGTCCCTTCTAATCTAGCTCCTTCACCGTCCCCCACTACTCTCCTGAGACCGGAGCTGGGTCTCCGGGGAGAGGAGGGGCCCTCGTGGCCCGGCCGCCAGCTGAGCCTGCCTGGAGGGCTAGGGACGGTCAGATGCGGGCACCGGAGAGCACAGACCTCGCCAACATACTGGTGGAGGGTGAGGAGATGGGTGCAGAGGAGGGAAAGGAGGTGCCCGGAGTCCCGCAGTAGACCCAGGGCTCTGCTCTCTGTGCCGGGCCCTCCTGTCCTTTTTCTGAAGGAGGGTTCCTGGAGGATGAGCCCCTGCTACCTATGAAAGTGGTCCAGGAATCTGGGTCCGCACAGATGCTGCTGTTGATCACCGATACCAGCCAGTCAAACAGCCTGTTGGGGTGGGGCGGGGGGAGTGGGCTCTGGTGAGAGGCGTCAGGCTGAGCCTGAGGGGTGGCAGGACTGTCCCTCCAGCCTGGGTGCCACACCTTGGAGGGCCTGTCTTCTGAGCCTGACAGGTCAAGGGCTAAACACTCTCCTCTCGTGTCCTGTCCATCCCGTCTTGACCTACTACACATGCAGGCTGAGGTCACGCACGTTCCCGGGCACACGAAGACCTGGCCTGTCCGCGAACAAGACTGAGCATGGGACCAACTGCAGGCACATCCCTTTTTATTGTGCTTTGCTTTATTGCGTGTTTTACAAATTGAAGGTCTGTGGCAACCCTGCACTGAGCAAGTCTAACAGCGCCGTTTTCCCAACAGCGTTATTTTAAAATTAAGTTATGCACATTATTCTTTTGGATATAAAGCTATTGCACACTTAACAGTCTACAGTATGGTGTAAACATAACATTGCTATGCACCACGAAACCAAGAAATTCATGTGACTCACTTTATTGTGGTGATCTGGAACTGAACCTGTGATACCACTGAGGTCCGGTATAGCCTCTGGGGCTAGACAGGGAGTGGGTCTGCCTCAGTCCCCTGGCCCGACACCCAGCTGCATCTTGATGAGAAGGGGCTGACAGGCAGCTCTGGGTGGGATTGTGAAGAACTGAGTTCACTGGACTCCCCTGCAAGCCTCGGCCTGGGGAGGCCAGAGCTCAAGGCCCCACCACATCCCCCTACTCCGTCCTGCACGAGGGGGCCCCGAGTCACCCAAGGTGGACAATGGCAACCTGCACTCTGGAACCGTCGCCCCTGAGATGACGGGATGGTTGCTGTACAACCTGGTGACACATATGATACTATATAAGGGTTTCTTCCTTACCATTCATTTAAGTAATTGCTCTGCAACTTTTTTTCAATTCAGTAAATGATTCCTATTTTTGCAACAAGGGCTTCAAATACCCATTTGAGGTACTAAAAATGAGTGACCTAGTGATACAATGACCTGTTTGCTGTGTGTAAAATGATCTATGATTAGAGACTCACTGTGTCTGTGATCATCACACTTTACCAGCTCATTTTGCAGTGATTTGACACAAAAGCTTTAAAAATCAATGAGTGACCTAGTGATACAATGACCTGTTTGCTGTGTGTAAAATGATCTATGATTAGAGACTCACTGTGTCTGTGATCATCACACTTTACCAGCTCATTTTGCAGTGATTTGACACAAAAGCTTTAAAAATCTTTGGCCTCAAATTCTGACCTGAAACTCGCTTCTAGGGAGTGAGAACAGAGTACCTTGCTGAACC
>NW_006791862.1:1241232-1249446 GCF_000442215.2 Lipotes vexillifer | reverse complement strand
CTCCTGCTGAATATGATAATTATGATAACAGAATAATAACAGCTCTCAATTACTGCCCACTTACTCCATGACTTGGCCAGACCCAATTCTACACAAGTTACATGCATCATTTCCTGTAATCTTTTCAACCACCAATGAGGCATGTGCTATGGTGGTGCCCATGATAATAGATGAGACGGGGAGAGGTTAAATCACAAGCCCGAGGCCACACACTTGGTAAAGGAGAAAGGCAGGATGAGAACCCAGGCAATTCAACTTCAGATCCCTCCTGGGGCAGCCACTGGGGCCGCCACATCATCCACAGTCTGCCCCCTGCCCCCCGACTCCAGGAGCAGACTGTGGGGGAAGGCCACTCCCGTTCCTCGTGGACCGGGCCTACCTCTGTGTGGCTGGTGGGGGCTTGGCTCTGGCTCCTTCTGGCTCTTTCTCAGCACTGTTGGGCTTCTGACAGCCCAGCCTAAGGCAGGAGCTGTGATCTTGGTCTCTGTCCAGTGGGTGCTCCCTTGCCTTCACACTCAATGGCCCACATGGATGAGCCCCCAGGGGCTGTAGAAAGGGGACCCCTGGGTCCAGCAACTTGGAAACCTTTGGACCTGGTATCGGTAGAGCAGGGCCTCTCCTACCATCCTTGTCTGGTCCCAGAAAGGGTGTGCCTACATGCTACTGGCTTTCAGGCCACAACCCACCTCAGGAGAAGACTACTGTGCTGATGGGCAGTGGGGCTGGGACACAAGGTCATGCCACCCTCAAGACAGCACTCCTGTCTAGACTCCTATTGTTGTCAGCTTGTCCTATGTGCTGTCCCTCTGGCTAAGCTCTTGGCTGGCGGTGCCCATACTGGCTGTGATCTCCCCCTACAGCCTGAGCAGCCCCCTTCTGGAGGTGGAGGTCTCTTTCCACTGCACTGCCATCTCCCTGGAGCAGCATCCCTGTCTCTACTGCCAGCCAATCCTACAGATCCCCTCCCGCCGCTCCGCAGGAGTGAGGAGAAAGATGGGAGAAGGGAGACCACCAGTGGGGATGAGCGGCGCCCAGTTCCTCTGGGTGAGCACTGTGTCCCAGGAGGAAGAGGAAGAGGGTGGGAAGTCGGAATTACTACGTCCAGTACAAACTCTATCTGCACCACTCAGTGCTGTCTGGCCATGGGCAGGTCTCTAGTTTTCTCAAGCATTAAATGGGAATAATCTCCATACCCATGGGTCTGTTGAAAAAAACCAAGTGAGCTAAGAGGTGTGAGCATGATTTTTAAACTTTTTAACACACTAGACAACCACATGGCAGCATCGTTTCTCTATTCTGATTAATGGAGCAATAACTGACCCAGGCACTTTGCCCTTTGACCTCCGTGGGTCACTGTGCTGGCCTGTTCTATAGCACTATGTGCCCTGCCACTGTCCTCTCTGCCCCCGTCCACCCTGACCCCCAGTCTCCAGGCTCAGCCTCAAAGAGAGGCGGGCGACTCCTTGGAGATTGTGCAGTGGGGCCTAACATCTTAGATCCTCAGGAAAAGAGTCTCACACGTTGAGAGAAGGGCCCTATGAAAGGGGCTGCCCATCACCGCTGCCACATGTCAGTGGTGTGGTTTTTCCTCTGACCTGAAAGATGTTGTTCTGGGTGGGGGCATCGATGCCCAAATGAAGCATGGCCTCCCTGGTCACCTCGAAACAATCCTCTGAAAAGGAATCCAAGTCACAGCCCAGAGTCAGGACCAGAGGTCAGCAGGGGCAGCGAGGGGTGAGGGAGGCAGGCCCTGTCGGGATGGGTGGGTGCTGCCGGGCCAGCCCAGGGTGCTGGGTAAGGCTCCCCCTACCTTCCAAGGTCCTCTCTGGGTTGGGCAGCCAGGAGAAGGCGGCTCCCTCAGGGAGGTGCCACTGGAGCCTCTCGTCTGCACTGGCTCCTTTGCAGATCTGTGGGGATGGGGACGGGGGCTGAGCTGGGGGTGCTGGGGAAGCCTAGGCCTGCATAAGCCTGGGGTTGGGATGAGAGCAGTGAGAAACGGCAGCAATGTCAGAAGGCTGAGAGGTTCCCGTAGAGAGCCCAGGGCAGGCAGGGGGCAAAGGCAGCAGCAAACAGTTCTGGGCGTCTCCACCTGATGCAAAAAAACTCACTGAGGGGGTCTGCAGTACGATGAAGAAAGCAAAACTCCACCTGGGGAGCCCCCAGTCCCAATCTGAGAGCAGGGAGACGTACTACCCATGCCTTGGGGGTTCCCCAGTCTGATGGAGGAGGCAGAGTCTAGGGAAGTCCTTGTTCCCAGTTGCCATTCAAGGACAACCCTCCATCTGAGAATGAGAGTTTCCATTGTGGAGACAGTCCCAGCCTCAAGGACCTTCTGATCTGACAGAGAAGACAAGCACGTTCCCATGCCAAAACCATCCCGGGAGCCAAGATCCAGTGTGTGGCAGAAGTGCTACATAAAGTTTGCAGGAATAAGTGGTGGCATTGCTGAAACCAGGTGAACAGGCAGGCATGAAGCAAGGCTGGGAGGGGAAGGTTTAGGGGCACAGACCCATCTCCGCCCTGCATCTGGGCAGCTGTGGGCCCCACCTGGTACAGACCTGATAGAAGATGTGGAAGTTCCTCTCACTGGAGGCCTGGCAGGCCACTCGAGTCTTCTCTAGCAAGTAGGTCTGAACTGCAGCTCCAGTCATCTGCTGGGCCCTGGGTACAAGCAGGCTGGAGCCCATTAGTTGCCTGTTCATTCCATGGACATTTATTGGGCACTCACTGTGTGCCAGACTGCAACCTCCCCCAACTCTTCCACTTAGGCAATGGGGGTTGTGAGGACTAGGGACCACTCAGCAAGTCCTTGGTTGGGGGTCTGGGACATTGCCCTCCAACCAGCTCAGGGGCAGGACCAAGGCCTCTGTACATTATTTTGCCCCATCCCGAGGCAGGAACAGAGCCCCGGCTTCAAGCTCAGAGGTGTGGCCAAGAGGTGGCAGTTCAGCTAAAGTCTCTGAGCAAGGGTAGAAGTCAGAACACATGGGCTGCACAGGCACACTGTCCCAGGGTCCCTCAGGCTGGAGGAGTTAGAGTTCTCCAGGCTCAAAGATGACCCTCAGGTTCACTTATCACACATAAAAACATGCCAGGAGAAGCTGAGTTCTGCCCACAGCGGTGGCCCAGGCTGGGCACTGCCCCAGCCACTGTCACACTCCCCCGCCCCCAGCAGCCAGACTGGCACAGAGACTGGCAGCAGAGATTACCTGTTCAGCTGGAGCTGGATGAACTTCCCAAAGCGGCTACTGTTGTTATTCCTCAGTGTGCACGCGTTCCCTACAGATCACACCTTGTGTTTACAGAGTCCCCAGGGGCTAAGGTGGCCTCAGGTCTGCTGGCGCCAGGTCTCTATTATCCTCAAGTCACCTAAAGGCCCCTTTGTTGGTTTCCACATCACAAGGGACTGTGACTGTAACTATGGACTGGGCACTAGGGCTTTAGCAAATGTGATTCAGCTGAGTTAGAACTTCCTGGCAATGAAGTGGAAAGAGCCAATCTAGGCAGTCAGGGACTATTTTCTTTGAAGAAGGATCAAAAACAAGCTGTTACTATTGAGGCAGACGGTAAGGCACAACATCTAGGGTAGCCAACATGGACACTAATTGCTGTGCATCCTTAGACAAGTCCCCTTCCCCGAACCATCAGGAAGCTGTTCGGAAGGATGGGGCTTGGACTGGGTGAGCCAGAAGGTCCTCCCCAGCACCACTGCTACACCTGCTTAGGCTAGAGGGAGGCGACGACAGAGTGACGTCACCTCTACTGGAAGGAGGCTAAGGGTACCTGGGAGGAAGCTAGGGATCCATGGCAGTGAATGATAAACTATCCTCCACCCCTCTCCTAAAGAGAACACTGCTCCTTTCCCTGGAAGGTGGCAAATCCCAGAGGAAATGGGACTGAGGTACTGTGCCGAGGACACCAAGCTCACCGAAAGCTTCCATGACAGGGTTGGAGTTCAAGATTCGCTGTTCGATCCTCTCTGCAATCTTGTGATTTTCCCAGGATGTGGGTGACGCGGCCACCACAGCGTAGAACTTCATAAGGCAGCGGGACGTCCATGTCTGTGGCAGAAACAGCCCTGTGGGAGCTGTGTCCACATTCCCTCCCACTTCTGAGCCTGCCTGATACAGCCCTCTTTTCCACCATGTATGTTGCTGACCAAAGGGTGAATGCTGAGTTCAACTGTATCCTTGGGCAAGGCACTTCCCTGTCTGTGAAATGGGGACACTTACTTCTGCTTCTCCTAGCTCCTGAGGATGCATTTAAGAAATGAGGGGGGCTGGGGCAGAGGAGGACAACCCACCCTGACCTGAGCAGGATACTGACCTAAGGAGACTTTCCATGCATTTTCTTGCCAACCCTACAGACGCAGATGCAATTACATACTACCTGTTTTCAAAATGATGAAACTCAGGCATAGAAAAAATTTAAATTTTATTGAAGAGTACATATCTAGTAAATGATAGGGCTCTGATTTATACCAAGGCAATCTAGTTACAAAATTCTCACTGTTTTTAATCACCTGAGATGAGGTCTATTTTGATTTTAATTTCCATTTGTTCATTGCCAGGACAGAGAAACAATAGATTTTAATATACTGACTGTACCCTGTCACCTTGATAAACTCCCTACACCTCACTACAAGTTTTTACCTTTGTTTTTGTTTGGTTTGGGGTCTTTTTGGTAGTTTTGGTAAATTCTTTTAGGTCTCCCTCTGAGGTGGGAGGTGCTCCCTCTCTGCTATTTTCTGAAAGAATTTGTATAGAACTAGTAACATTAATTCCTTAAATACTTGGTAGAATCCATAAAGTGAAGGCACCTGGGCCTGGAGAAAAGATTTTTTTTTTTTTTTTTTTGAAGACTCAGGGCCCCCTGCATATCCATGCTGTGTTACTTCTCACTCCTCATGTCTCTCCTGTTCCCTTTGTGGTTTTGTGTCTTATTCCCTTAGTTCTTTTTCTTTTAATTAATTTATTATTTTTTTTGGCTGCGTTGGCTCTTCGTTGCTGCACGTGGGCTCTCTAGTTGCGAGTGGGGGCTACTCTTCGTTGCGGTGCGCAGGCTCCCATTGTGGTGGCTTCTCTTGTGGCGGAGCACGGGCTCTAGGCGCATGGGCTTCAGTAGTTATGGCTCGCAGGCTCTAAAGCACAGGCTCAGTAGTGGTGCACG
Source organism: Lipotes vexillifer (assembly GCF_000442215.2). Taxonomy (NCBI): domain Eukaryota; kingdom Metazoa; phylum Chordata; class Mammalia; order Artiodactyla; family Lipotidae; genus Lipotes; species Lipotes vexillifer. Next base: position 1,244,277 of record NW_006791862.1, on the reverse strand, counting down.
GGCTTAGTTGCTCCGCAGCATGTGGGATCTTCCCAGACCAGGGCTTGAACCCATGTCCCCTGCATTGGCAGGCGGGTTCTTAACCACTGTGCCACCAGGGAAGCCCTGAGGAAAGATATTTAACGATGACTTAAATTTGTCTCATAGATTTAGATATTCAGGTTATATGTTTCTTCTTATTTGAGCTTCAGCAGTTTGTGTCTTTCAAAATATTTCTCCATTTTATTAAACTGTAGAATTTATTGTAATAGTTAATAAAAATCTCTTATCTGCAGGATCTTTAGTTATGGCTATTCTTTCATTTCTGACATTTGTAATTTGTCTAAGTTTGACTAGATTTTATTAATCTTTTCAAAGAAATAACCATAGATTTCACATGCTTTATTATTTTTGTTTCTATTTTACTGGGTTTTTTTTTTTAACTTTATTTCCTTCTTCTGCTTACTTTGGGTTTACTTTATTCTTTTTCCCTTAGTTTAACGTAGAGGATCAGGTCAATTATTTGAGTTTATTCTTTTCGAATATAAGTGTTCAACGTTACAACAAATTTCCTACTAGGCACTGCTTTTTTCTTTTAAGCACAAATTTTGATGTGTTTTGCTTTAATTTTCACTCAGTTCAAAGTGTTTTCTAATATCCCTTGTGATTACTTCTTTGACCCAAAGGATATTTAGAAAGGTATTAATTCCCAAACGCTTTGGGATTTTCTAGATGTCTTTGTTACTTACTTCTAGTTCAAGTCTACTCAGGGCAGAGAACAGTTTGTATTTTATTCTTTTCAAATTGAGATTTGTTTTATGGTTCAGAAGATAGCCCATATCAGTTCCATGTGTACTTGAAAAGAATGCACAAATATCAAACTATTAATTTTGATTTTATTTCTCCTTTCAACTGTTTTTGCTTTGTGTATTAATATAATTACTTCAGCTTTCCTTTGATTAGTGTTGGAATGGTATATCTTTTCCTATTCTTTTACTTTGAACCTATCTATATCTTTATAGTGGGTTTCTTTAAGACATTATATAATTTGAGTCTTGCCTTTTTAAAGAAAACCACTCTGATATTCTATGTCTTTAATTGAAGAGTTTAGTCCACTTACATTTAATAATCACTATGGTTGGGTTTAAATCTACCATCTTATTATTTCTTTTTGAGTTGTTCCATGTGATCTTTGTTACTTTTTTCTCCTTTTATTGCCTCTGGTTGAATTGTGTACTTTTATGATTCCATTGTACCTCTACAATAAATTGTTACTATCTTCACCTTAGAATGAATGATTTTTTAAAAATTTATTTATTCATTCATTCATTCATTTTTTGGGCTGCACTGGGATCTTCATTGCTGTGCGCGGGCTTTCTCTAGTTGTGGCGAGCGGGGGCTACTCTTTGTTGCCATGAGCGGGCTTCTCATTGTGGTGGCTTCTCGTTGCGGAGCACAGGCTCTAGGTGTGCGGGCTTCAGTAGTTGTGGCTCACGGGCTAGCACAGGCTCAGTAGTTGTGGTGCGTGGGCTTAGTTGCTCCACAGCATGTGGGATCTTCCAGGACCAGGGCTCGAATCCGTGTCCCCTGCATTGGCAGGTGGATTCTTAACCACTGCGCCACCAGGGAAGTCCCTATCATTCTTATCTTTGTTCCTCTTTATGTATATTTTGCTGCTTCCTTACAGATTTTTTTTTTTTAAAGATTTTTTCCTTATGTTTGGCTTCAGCAATTTGACTATAATGTGCCTAGGTGTGTTTTCTCTGTATGCATCCTACTTAGTGTTTCCTGAGCTTCTAGGAACTATGCTTGTTATCTTTTGCTAATTTTCTGAGATATTACTTCTGACCCACATTGTCTCTTCTCCTGGGACATCAATTACAAGTATGGTAAACCATGTGATATTGTACCAAGGCTCCTGAATGTGCTTTTCTTTTTGTTTTTCAATTTTCTCTCTCTTTTTTGTTTTGTTTTGTTTTGGCCACAACATGTGGCACGTGGGATCTTAGTTCCCCAGACAGGGATCAAACCCGTGCCCTGTACAGTGGAAGCACGGGCTCTAACCACCAGACCACCAAGGAATTCCCCAAATTTCTCTTTATTTTTTGATTTCTGTTGACTCACTCTCAAGTTCACTGATGTATTCTTCTGCATGTCTTGTCTGCTAATAAGAGTTGTTCATGCTTTTATCATTTCCACTTAACTATAGTTTCCACCTCTCTCATGAAGAGATTGGAAGAATCCTTTCTGGAGATACTGACAAGCTCATAAGACAAGTTATGAACATTCAGGGTCCCACCAGTTTAGAAAGCTATCCATAGTGAGGCCTCCTGTCCATAAACGTAAGAGATTCTAATTGACTGTTGCTTAATGCCTTATTCTGAAGTATGAACAGAAATTCAAGGATCATTAACTATTTGGTAAACTTCTTTTACATGAATGACAAATATCACAACAAAGGAAGAAAAGGAACTAGAAGGAAATAGAAATGAATTTTGGAAATAGAAATGAAAGGAACAGAAGACAAGTAAAAATCATGAAATATCCTCAAAGATAAGAGAAGGAATAAGACCAGGATACTGGGGGGAGAATAATATTCAGAGAACAAGAAAGAACTCTTAGAATTAAAATTTTTAATAAAAATTCAAAATTCAAAAGGATTGAAGGGTAGAGAATATCTCCCAGAAGACAGGACAAAATATTAAGAGATAGAAGAATAGATGAGGAAAACAGGATATTAGACAATTTATCAAACTTTCTACTAATACGAATTCCAGAAAGGGAAAACAAGGGGAGTAAATTATTAAATTATTATCAACAGATATAGTATTTTCCCAAACTAAAGGACATGAGTTTCAAGGTTAAAAAGCCCCACATAAAGTATCCAGAACAGCAAGTGAGAAAAGACACGCCACTGTGAGTTTCAATACCTATGGATAAAAAAGACAGCCCTAAAAACTTTTGGAATGAAAACGCAAATCACCATTTATGGATTGGGACTTTCAACATCAACACTCAAAAGAATATATAAGGGCTTCCCTGGTGGCGCAGTGCTTGAGGGTCCGC
>NW_006791862.1:1221373-1241049 GCF_000442215.2 Lipotes vexillifer | reverse complement strand
AAAACAAAAAAAAAAAAAAAAAAAAAAAAAAAAAAGAATATATAAGAAAATAACTTATAAATTCAGAAAGAAAATGATTTCCAATTTGAAATTATAATATCCAGCTAACATGTCAAATTAAGGCAGAATAAACATTTGCAGATGTGCAACAACTCAAAAATATGCCCTCCAAGTAACCTTTGTCGGGAAGCTACTGAAGAATATGCTCCATAAAAACAAGGCAGTAAAGGATGAAGAGGAATCCATTGGGCTCCAACAACAAGAGATTTATCATAGAACAGAGGACAATCTGGATCCCCAGAGTGAGGCACACAGCTCCCCGGTAATAGCTGTGTGGCAGCAGCCCTTGGCAGCCACCAGTCTGGATGCGAGTAGGAGATGTGAGAACCCTAGGAAGGGCATCGCCAAGAAAAAAAAGCACCTGAGGGAATTCCCTGGCGGTCCAGTGGTTGAGACTCCGTGCTTCCACTGCAGGGGGCACGGGTTCGATCCCTGCTTGGGGAACTAAGATCCTGGAAGCGGTGCGATTAAAAAAAAAAAAAAAAAAAGCACCTGTTGGGTAGGTGTTTTCCAGTTTTGGTGACAAGTTTGATAATGAATTAATAACAGGTATATAGAAACTAAACAAGTGAAAAAGTGGGGGCAATTATTAAGTAGAGGCAAAGAAAAATTACACAAGAAAAGAAATATAATCATAGTATGTTACAGGGCTCTGCTGGGAACAATACATACATACTTGTAATTACAAGTACTATATGTTAACTTACCCAGGAATCGTGATATGTATGTATGTACTTGGGGGCAGGGAAAAAGGGCTAAATCCTCATCAAAGTAGGAAATGAACAGATAAGGTCAAAACAAAAATCAATAGCTAATAATATAAGCATGTTGTTTAGAAATACGGATGGAGACACCCAAACAAACTGCTAAAAGATGTGAAAGCATAGGGCTGAGAGATATGGGGCAGGGTTGCTGTTTTTTTATGTAAACCTTGTAGTATTGCTTGATTTTTGAGCTATGTCACTATGTTACTATTTATCAAAAATAAATTAGGGCTTCCCTGGTGGCGCAGTGGTTGAGAGTCCGCCTGCCGATGCAGGGGACATGGGTTCGTGCCCCGGTCCAGGAAGATCCCACATGCCGTGGAGCGGCTGGGCCCGTAAGCCATGGCCGCTGAGCCTGCGCATCCGGAGCCTGTGCTCCGCAATGGGAGAGGCCACAACAGTGAGAGGCCCGTGTACCGCAAAAAAAAAAAAAAAAAAAAAAAAAAAATTAATTAATTAAAATTGAAAAAGATACCAGGCCCAGCCCACGACCACACTGGCTGTTCAATAAAGGGTTACTGAGCTCTGGTTGCATGGGTCTAGGGCCAGGTCCAGCCTCAGCTGCCCAGAGCAATTCTGGAGGACAATGGGCTCATCCAGGAGCTGGGCATCAGCCACTACACCGGCGACCTTGATATAGCTCTCAAAGATCCCCTCTTCACCCAAGTCCTAGCCCTCATCCCTACAGTTTGCTGTCTCCATCTGTTTCCCTGTCTTTCCCAGTGAGCTAAGAGCCCCCTGAAAGCCAGATGTTGCATTTTTCCTCTGTTCCTCCCCCTGCCACTCCTTACTGGCTACCCCAGAGCCTAGAACCTGGCAGGTGCTCAGTGCTCAGCAATGCTTTCACATGTGAGTGTAGGCAGAGGGGTTTATGGTCCAAAGAATCCCTTGTGAAGGTAATGCTGAGGAAGGGGTGGGGTGGCTGGTGAGGCTCGACAAGAAGGTGGCGAGGCCTGGGCCAGCAGCCTCCTCTGACCAGCCGTGCAACTCCTCACTCATCCTTGTACAACACTCTGTCTCACCTATTAAGATTTTGCCACCTAGGGACCACATGACCACATCAGGAGATTCTGTCCTTCCCCGCAGCTGGCCCAATGCACTGCCCTTGCCATCAAGGGCAACCCAGAAATGCAGGTCGGCTACTTCCTTATTGGAATGCTAACTACTTTTGGAGGAGTACTGCCACGTGCCCAGCATGCCACCAAGTGCCTTATGCGCACTAGATCATTTAACTCTCACAGGAGTCCCATGAGTTACGTGTTGGTCTTTCCCTCCCTGCCATTTTACACAAGAAAGAAATGAGGTTTGCAAAAGCTAAATATCTTTCTGATGTGCTCTTAAGCACTATGCTGGAACCCCCAACAGCTGACTTTTGTTTCCAATGGTGTCAGAGCTGAGAGAGTCCTTCAATGAGAAAATGAAGGCTCAGAGAAAAAAGAATCTCACCCAGGGTTACAGCAGAGCTGGTGGAAGAGCATGGACTAGAACCCTGCCTCTTGACTTCCTGCCCAGCTCCCGCCCACTGCTGCACACTGAATCCAAGAGGAGTGACCTCCTCTGCCTCTCTGCCCGTCCAGCCAGTCACGAAGTTGACAGGGTGGGAAAGAGGCCCTCTTACCTTTCCAGCACCACTCTCTCCACTGACGACAATAGACTGGTTGACTGGCTCGATCAGGCTCTTGACATTCCTGTAGGTCTGTTCACCCACAGTGAAGATGTGGGGCTTCAGTTTCTGAAACATCAAGGGATGAAAGCTCATGTGAGCAAACACCTGTCTTCAAGGAGTGGTTGATCCAATGACAGCTGAGATGGGGAGCCTGCCCACAGCAGTGGCAGAGGCTTTGTCTAGAAAAATTTCCTGGAAGTAACAATGTTAGGCCCAACTGTGGGCTCTACGCATTCATCTTCTCTCAGTTTGGAAGCAGTGCTGGCCTTGACCAGTCTATGACATTAACACTTTATCCTCGCATCTTATCTTACCTCAACAGTCTTATTCTGCTATTTATTATTTTATGTTATTGTACTTTGCAATTTGCAACAACTTTCTTACAAGGTATTGCCTAAGAAGTCTGTACATTAGTTGGACAGCTAACTGTATTTTACAGATGAGAAATCTGAGGTTCAGACAGGTTAAATAACCTTCTCAAGTCCACACAGCAAATAAGTGCATCCATGTGATTTGAATTCCAAAGTCACTGTTCTTCTTTCCATCAACGAGTATTAATTGCCCTCAATGTGCTGGGCACTGAGGAAACAGAGAGGACCAGGACATGGCTTTGCCTTTGAGGAAGCAGAGTCGGTCAGATATGGGCTCTCTGGCCAGGCCTCTCCTGGCTTCCACTCGTACACTAACCACGCGTGAGCCAGGCAACCTGCACAATGCACAGCCCGCGCAGCACCATCTGGCCAGGAACGATTGATAGGACATCACTCTGGATGGTGTCAGAACCATCCCTCTCTCCCCCTGCCCTCACCCCATCCACCTCCCACCTGGACTATTACAAAGCCTCCAACTGTTCTGTCTCCTGTCTCACCTTCCTGAACCCAACTCCCCCAACTTCCAAGGTAATTATCCCCACAGTCGGCTCCGTTCACAGCCCCACCCCCACGCCTGATGAAGAACCTCTGTGGACACTCTGCCTGCTGTGGTGCATCAGACCCTTCAACAGTCCTGGCTTATCTCATCTCCTGCCTCTCTCTGCAATACCTCCCTCTGGCCAGCAAGTCTGCTCTTGCTTCTCCCTGCACTTTAACATCAACTGGTCTATTCCCTGCCTGCACCAGCTCCACCCTCACCCCCACAAGAAGTTACTTGGCAGACTTCCCTGGTGGCGCAGTGGTTAAGAATCTGTCTGCCAATGCAGGGGACGTGGGTTCAAACCCTGGCCCGGGAAGATCTCACGTGCCGCGGAGCAACTAAGCCCGTGCGCCACAATTACTGAGCCTGAGCTCTAGAGCCCACGAGCCACAGCTACTGAGCCCACGAGCCTAGAGCCCGTGCTCCGCAACAAGAGAAGCCACCGCAATGAGAAGCCCACGCATCGCAACAAAGAGAAGCCCCTGCTCGCCGCAACCAGAGGAAGCCCGCACACAGCAACGAAGACCTAATACAGCCAAAAATAAATAAATTAATTAATTAAATAAATTTATTAAAAAAAGAAGTTACTTGGCATTCCAATCAGTGGAGATGAATATGTGCTGAATTTTCTAGGGCAATCCTTATCACATGTCATTTTATCCTTTTCCCAAAAAAGTGGTTTGTTAAATACACAAATGTACCCTTGTAAATTCTTTCCTACTAATAAATTCACAAAGAAAATAAAAATCATCTGTCCTATGTCCCTATTTTAAGTTCCAAAATCAGTTGAACAAATATTTATCTCCAACTTTGCACCTACTGGTGTATGTCCTAACTTCTGTGAGCTCCTGGCGGGCAGGGCCATGGCACCAGTAGACTCTGAATGACTACCTGGCTGGTGAATACATGGATAAGGACAGGGTAGCCTAGGGGAGGAGGGGGAGCCCTGAGGCCACAGGCAGCCGTGAGTCTTACCTGGGGCTGAGGAGCAGCGTGGTACTCTTGCATCAGGTCTGGTGAATAGAGCTGAGGGATGGGCTTGAAGGGGTTCAGAGCCACCAGGGTGCAGCCAGCGCTGGTGTAGAACGTGTCTGCCATGTACCGGGCCTGCAGACACCTCAGGACTGAGGCAGAGGTGCCTTTAGCAAACTCTGGCTCAAATGGAGACATAAACTGCACATACAAACACCCGCCTAACAGCGCTCCCTCTGCAATTAGCCAAGAACCATTAGATCCCAGCAGCTCCCTGAAGAGTAGGTACAAGATCTAATTAAGCTGAGCCCCACATCTGGAGCAAAGGCTGCAATGGGGAGCCCGGGGGCAGCTACCAGGCAGAGGTCTGGCTCCAGGTCAGGAGTCCTGCCTGCCTTAGTCTGGCCAGGGGCAGCAGTGTTGAATACCCTCATCACGCCTCCACCCACTGGAGACGGCACACTCAAGGAGAGGGGGGGCCCATACCTGTCTCCAGCGTCACAGGATTCACCTTGGTGAGGTCATCCAGCTGGTGCAGCGGGGCCTCCCCGCTCAGGAACTCCTGCAGGTCTTCTCTGAGGGATTCCCCGCCATGGGCATCAGAGCCTGAACTGTGGCCATTAACCTGGGAGGGAGTAACAGGGCCAGGAGAGCTGGGACTCAGACCAGCTGGCAGCTACATAAGGGTGGGGGCCTGTATAGTAGAAAGAGAACAAGCCTCTAGTATCATAGCCTGGTTGTTCAAACTTCAGCTCTGCCACTTACTAGGCCTGTGAGACTCGGTAAGTTACTTAACCTCTCTGAGCCACAGCTTCTTTATTTGTAAATTAGGAAAAATAAAATCAACTCACAGGGCTATTTGGAAGAAAAATAAGAAGACATATACAAAGCACTTAGTCAAGTGCCTGGCACATAACATGTACTCAGTAAATCAATAAATGCTATCCCCTCTCCTCTGCCATGAGTTCCAGCTTCCAGCCGGGCCAGCTACCAGCATTACTGGGCTGGCAGGGGTGGGGCCCAAGGTGGGGGGCTGCTACAGGAGAACTGCAAAGGAAAAGAACCATGGTTTGGCCCTTTTTTTGAAAGAGACCATTCAGCTTGAGATGAAAACTCAGCTATGAGGTAGCCCCATGTCTTCAGCACCCGCCTCTTGGGGCTTAAATTTAGCCTGGTTAATTAACTAGCTCCTGCTGCCCTGGTCTACTTGAGAAGAAGCCTGGCTCAGAAGTCAGATGAGGTCAAGAATGAGCACCAAGGGAAAGGGGCCCTTTCTCCCTCTCCCTTGCCCATCCTCAATGCCAACACTTTCCACATGTTTCCTCTCCCTGTTTTCCTCCTGTGATCCCATTGCTCCTCTTTTCTCCCTGGGGGCTGCAGGAAAGATGGTGTGGGTAATAAAAGAAGACAGTAACTTGGCTGAAATCTGCTTCTGGAGGAAGGGGTCTGTGATATAACACGTGTGGGTTTCTAATGATACTACTTAACCTTAGAGTTCAAACTCTCAAGCCAAGGAGGCAAGTGTCATTTGAGAGGCCCAGTAATAAGTTTCTTTCCAAAGATGTTGCCTGTTCTCTGAACTTGGGCCCACGATGATGCACGTACAAAGCAGGCTCTTGGCCTCCAGGATAACTACCAAGGTCAGAGCATGACTGGGTCTATGCGAATCCCTCTGCTCTAGGGGAAAAAAGAAAATACCTCACACAGCCATCCATAATTTTTTTTTTTTGCTTTTTTTTTTTGGCTGCGCTGGGCCTCTGTTGCAGCGTGCAGCCTTTCTCTAGTTGCGGTGAGTGGGGGCTACTCTTCATTGCGGTGCACGGGCTTCTCACTGCGGTGGCTTCTCTTGTTGCGGAGCATGGGCTCTAGGCGCGTTGAGCTTCGGTAGTTGCAGCACGTGGGCTCAGTAGTTGTGGCACACGGGCTTAGTTGCTCCACGGCATGTGGGATCTTCCTGGACCAGGGATCGAACCCATGCCCCTGCATTGGCAGGTGGATTCTTTTTTTTTTTTGGCAGGCGGATTCTTAACCACTGTGCCACCAGGGAAGTCCCCCATCCATAATTTATGAACAGCTCTTATCCTTCCAGAGAGGCAGCTGAGTATAATGGTCCTTGACTTGGACTTGAAAGCTAGATTGCCTGGGTTTGAATCCTGATTCTACCACTTCCTAGTTGTATAATCTTGTGTAAATTTCTTAATCTCTTTGTGCCTCAATTTTCCTCATCTGTAAAATGGGAATGGTGGTAGCATCTACCTCATAGATGCTAACAAGCACATAAAGTATTTAGAAAAGGCATCTGGTCTCTTCCACCAGAAGTTAGCTATTATAATATAATTTTGTTAAAAGCAGCCCTTCTAATTAGGCAATAATATATTAAAGGCCTTAAAACTACGTATGTCCCTTAAGCTTGCAATTCTTCTTCTAGAACATGATCCTATGTAAAGGTCATAAAAATGTTCAGTATATATAGAAACATTTACAACTGCAAAACAATTGAAAATAACCCAAATGTCCAAATAGTAGCTTAAATTATAGTACATCCTTACAATGAAATAAAGCAGATTACAAAGAGAATGATACCTTTAAATATTTTAAAAATACATATTTAGGGAAAAAAATCTAGGATATTCTCTGAAATGTCGGTTATCTCTGGGCAGTACAATTATGGGTAACGTTAATGTTCTTTTTGCTTACCTATATTTCCCACATTGCTTATAATGAACTTGACCTTGAATAAGTCACTTAACTGCTCTGAGCCTTATCTCCAAAATGGGGATATAATAGCACTATATATATATAATATGGTATCTTTCTCAAGAACTAAACAAAACTATATGTGTAAAATGCTTAGTACAGTGCCTACTATATAGCAAGGGCTCAACACAGAGCAGCTGCTAGTACAGTTACGATAAATGTTACTGCTTTTTAAATAAGAAATAAGTCAAAAATGGACAATAAAAAAAGCCCAGAGCAGATGACTGTCCTGCATGCTTCTCTCCAGCCTTCAAGCCTGTTTCATCAGCCAAAAGGCTGGGAGAAGGTCAAGTAGCAGAGTCTACCATGACTCCCTTGAGGCTGGCTGACCTCACTCTCAGTTATCTTGCCTTACCTGCCTAGGACTCCACTAGACCGCGATCTCCTAAAGGGCAGGAATCATCTGCCTCAGGCCAGTGGCAACACTCAGTAAATTAAAATTCAGCAAATATCTACTGGCATTGTCTTTGGACCAAGAGGTGCATGTGAAGGATGATATGGGTATGAGATAGGGCTCCACAGTGAAGGGCAGAACGGGGGCCACAGGAGCCTTTCAGAGGCTGAGGCCTGGAGTAAGGGCAGGTTTCAAGTCCCTACAGCAACCCACTGTGGACTCCATGATTCATTCATCAGAATTCTTGTATATTTCCACATAGGTCCTCTTCTCTCACATTTTCGCACAGGCTGACCTCTTGGCCTGGACTGCTTATTTCCTTCTCCACCTGGCTAATTCCTACTTTTTTTTTTTGCCACACTGCATGGCACGCAGGATCTTAGTTCCCCAACCAGGGATTGAACCCATGCCCCCTGCAGTGAGAGGGTGGAGTCTTAACCACTGGACTGCCAGGAAAGTCCCAATTCCTACTTATTCTTTAAGGCTCAGCTTCAAGAAACACCTCCTCTTGGAAGCCACAGCCTTCCACTTGCCTTAATAACCCAGGCTGTGAGGGACATCTCTCAGGACTCCCTCAACGGCTCAGGCTTGTAAGGTCACCAAAATGCCCTAAGGATTCCCTCACCCCGCCCATCTTACCCATCCCAGGGAAAAGAGCTAAAAACCACAACAGGGGAGATTCAAATTAGGTATCAGGAAGAGCTTCTTGGAAACAGGTGAAAGGCATTGGAATGACTATCTGAAGACAAAAAAGAAGAAAGACCTTTAAGGGGTCTTTCCCTTCTTTCCAGGTCAGAGCAGTGGAAGATTCATTCAGGTAAATGAAAGACGCGGAGGTGCCTCAGGTGCCTGAGGGCCAGGGTTATCGAAGGGTGAGGGTTTACCTGCTGGAGCATCCTGCTTTAAAGTCGTCAGCCAGGGTTCTGGGTCGCAGGCACAAGGAGTGCTATCCACCTGGTCATGGGGGCACAGGCTGGGGCATGAGTCCTGCAAAGGGCTCAGTTCTTGAGGAATCTATGAGACGAATCACCCTAGAGCCTGTGGCATGAGAGGGAAGACAAGGGGCACACACAGGTGATGGCTTCTCCAGGGTGACTCACTCCTGCTCCTCACACCAAGCAGGAAGAACCAAAATGAGAACCCGGGTGAGCCTGGGCAGAGAGGGAGAGTCTGTGCCGCCCCCTGCCGATGAGGGAACAGGGGAGACTTACAGGTGCCTCCAGAGGGGCCCTGGGCTCCTTCAGGGCCAGTTTTACTACAGGGTTTGAGGTGGGGCTGCAAATCTTCTGAGTCAGCGTGCCATGCAGGATGAGGACACCGGAAGACAGAGATGCCTCGTGCCCTATCCCCTCCAGCACACAGAAATGTCCTATCTTAGTACAGTCAGTAGTCAGTGGGGCAGGGAGGCTGGAGTCAACTTTTGATGTTCCAGGAAAGTTGCTGTGTGGGATGGAAGCCACAGCTCAGTCCTTCACTGGTAAGCCATCACACCTTCCCCACCCACCTTCATTCCTCATCTTGTCTACCTCACAAGGAGTGGCTGTGAAGGGCAACCAGGTGAAAGCACCCTACAAAGTACAAATCTGAATATTCATTCAGAGGGGAAATATTGTTAGTACTAAGGATGGATGATCCATTTGGGAGCACTAATCAGGTGGAACAGTTCGGTGTTAACTTTAAGAAGGCGAAGATCTCAGAGGAGGGGAACCCGTCCGAGAGAGCCGTTGTTGTGAAGCTGGGCTTAGGCCTATCTCTGAAAAACTGTAAGTGACTCACAGACTTGGAATTTCCCAGGCTTCACACCTCCCCAGCAAGGAAGGATGAGGATGAGAATGAGGGGTGTCAGTAATGAACTGACCTTGGTGGACACTTTCTTGAGCCCCTGAATACATCCAGCCTTTGAAAGACCTCAGGGATAGGGGCTGCCATGGAAACTGGAAAAACGACAATTCAGGCAGAGGAGGGCATCAGGACTGTGGTGGACACATTCACCCTGGACACTGACTGGACCCCATCCAGGGGACAGCCACGCAGAGGGCTCCAGAGACTCAAGGCCAACAAAGTTCCCTCAACTAGAAGCTCATCTTAAGAGAGAGGATCAGTGGGGAACACAACAGGTTGTAGGGTTAGAATCCAAAGCCCGCAACCCCTCAAAAGCAGTTCACAAGACCCCTCTAAGCCTTATTCCGTTCCCTCATTTGCAAAAAGGACTACTAATACCCAGACCTCACAATACTGAGTTAAGGATCAAATGGGATAGTACCTCTGAGACCGCTTTGCAAATGCTGGTTATTATGATGCAGGGTCCACTTCTTGCCAGAATCAAGTCAGATTAGAGCGGTTTTCTCCAGTTCTCCCAGCTCTTGCTCCCTGTCGGCTTCGCGATTACCAGCCAAGAATTTCTGGTAAGGGAGTGACCACTGTGGGTAGGAGGGAGACGGTAATGAATAGATGAAAAGCCCTAGTCAGGGCAGGTGGCAACCTGAACAACAGCTCTCCCCCTCCCTCCTCCCCTCCAGCCTCCGGTTCTTCCTCGGCTCAGACGGCAGTGGGAGGGCAGACGAGAAGAGCAGGGTAAGGGTCCTGGGAGCCCCGCCCCCAGGTTCCCGGCGGGAACGGACACTCCTTGTCCCTGCGAGGTGCCCGCCGGGCCCAGGGCTGGGATGCCGCTCCGGAAGCACCTGGCACGGGGACAGTACGTCCTTCCTGGGAAGGTGGACGTGACCCCAGCCAAGGGCGCGGCTGCCCCGTCGCCTCCCGGGGCCAGCCGCCCCCTCCCAGGTCCCTAGCCAAGGAGAGGAGAGGAGCGGGACCTTTCCCCCACCCCGGGCCGCCCCCTGCCGGCTCGGTGGTGAGTGACTAGGAAAGGTCCTTGTTCTGCAAAAAGGCAAAGAGCTGGGCTACCTCCTCCTGGGTTACGAGAGGGTCAAAAAGAAAAGGCAAAGGGAAGGGAAACGGCGCTTTGGAAAGGGGAGGGAGAGACGCCCCCCTTCTTCCCCAGCGCCGCGGGGGCCCACCGGCCTCCCCTGTCCCTTCGGGCACGCAAAGGGCTTCGGACCCGGCTGGGGGTGGCACTCACCAGTCCCACGGCCTGAACCGCCGAGCGTGCGGCCCCCGCCGGCCAGACTGAAAAGGCAGACAGGCGGGCCGGGTGAGGCAGCGGGAAGAGCCCGGGGAGGGGAGGGCGGAGGCGGGGTCAGGAGCCAGCCGGAGAGGAGGAAAAGCAGGGAACGCCGGGTCGCAGCCGCGGGCTGCAGCTGGGGCCAAGTGCCTGGGAGCCAGCACGCTCCTCCCTCGGGGCGGGGCGCGCAGTCGCGGCGCGGGGCGCACGTGGCTCGTCCGGGGCGCCGGCATCCGAAGTTGGGGGCTCGCTCCGGGACAAAATATTCTGAGAACCTGGGGTAAGATGCAGGAGAGAAGGGAGGGACGGCTTCAGGGCCTCCGGGCCCTCACGGGGCTGTGGGTCTCTCCATAGGGAGACCAGGCGCCCTGGCCACCCCCACCCCCCACTGACGAGGCCTCGCTGTGGGGTCTGAGGGCCAGTGGTGAGGTGCGGGAAGCGCCTTTCCCGCCCGAGCTCCTCTTACCGACCTGCCCGAGGCCAAGGCCCGAGAGCACCTGGACTAGGAAAGCCCTTGACAGGGAAGGACGCGCATGGGGAGCCTGCAGGGTGGGAAACGCGCACACTCGTGGGCGGGGACGCGCGCGGAGGGCCGGCCCAGAAGCGCAGGCAGCCCGGCGTCAGCCGGAAGCGCTGTTCGGGAGGCGGAAGCGGCTGGCTCGCTCGTGTCCCGCCCTTGCGAGAGTATCCCGCGCCCTGGCTCTTACGCGACCCTCTACCTCTGGGCGCAGAAACCACCAGGAGCACTTGAGGTATAACGGCCGGCGCGGCCGGGGCGCGTGTCTGTCGGGAAAAGGGCTCTTTTATTTTTAAAGGCCAGCAGTTTTAGATCAGCTGGGCCCAGATAGGCCATTACGCATGCATGCATTCTTTTATTCAATATGGTTCTTGTTTGGCCAACAAATGTGTTCTTCCCAGGTGCCACTTTTCAGACATGGATATGTGGCAGAGAGGTGTTTTATATCCCTTTAAAACAATTAACACTAGTGTGTACTTTACGGCCCCTACTCCTCCACGATTAGCATCCATTCTACCTACCTACACCTTAACCTCTAAATGAGGTAAGGAGTAGCCTGGGGCTCAGGAGATCACTGGAGGATTCGCATTTTGTACTAGAGGCAGGAGGTTCAGAGAGGCTCAGGACAAACCAGGGCCCCCAACTCCAAAGTATACTTAAATACCTTCCCTTTCCCTGTCCCTCTTCTCCTCCCGTCTCAGATTTGACTCTAAATCATTAGTGAGGTGTATTCAGTTTTCATTATATTATATCTTCATGACCTTTACATGCTTTGTAGTAGGAATTTCTATCCTACTGTGAGTCCACTCTAAGGTTTTGTATCTCAAATTCACTTTCTTTGTGAGTCTGCCTTATACTGAGAGTAGCTAAAGCATTTTAACCAGTAATTTCATACTATTAGTATGACATCCTTATCCTCATGTTAGTGTTAGGCTTCTTCCAGCAGTCCTTGTAAGGGGAATCGCAAGTCCTAGGTTCTGCTCCGAAACTCAGGAATAAGAGTAAAATCAAGTCAGGTGCATATTTATGCAAATTACCAAGTCATGTACATATATATGCCGGTTCCACAGGAACGTTGCTTTCCACAAATGCATCTTAGTTCTCCTACCGGGGATGGAACCCGTGCCCCCTGCAGTGGAAGCAAAGAGTCTTAACTACTGGACTGCCAGATTAGCCCCACCCCTTTGCTCTTGTTTTCACAGGAAGAAGAAAAAATGTCTCAAAAGCAGATGAAGGAAGCTTTTGTCAGTAACCACAATGGAACGAGCGTGCTGGAAATCACTGAGGGCTTGTGCTTACCTGCACTCTGTATCCTGTGTAGAGGGCTCCTGATCGTTCTCTCACAGCACTTATGTTGTTCTTCACATACCTGGAGAACTCGATTCTTCATTGACTTTGCTTTCCTAATAGTTCCCCTGGTGACCACTTTGACCATTTTCGCTTCATTTGTCCTCCTTGAGTATCTCATTGTAATTATCTTTGGGGCAGGGCTGCTCTATGAAACATACTGCAGGAGAACTTGCTATGCCAGAATGCCTGTCGGGAAAATCCTTGAAAAATTCTTGAAAATCAGTATAGAATCAGAATACATTCCAGCCATCTCCTGTTTCCGTGTAATTAACAGTGCATTTACTGCTGTTGCCATTTTGGCTGTGGACTTCCCTCTTTTTCCCAGAAGATTTGCCAAAACCGAGCTCTATGGGACAGGAGCAATGGATTTTGGAGTAGGAGGCTTTATTTTTGGGACTGCAATGGTTTGTCCAGAGGTTAGGAGAAAATATACAAAAGGGTCCAGACTTTATCTTACAAAGTCATTGTACTCTGTTTGGCCATTAGTCTTCCTAGGAGTGGGACGATTAATCATTATAAAATCCACAGGCTATCAGGAACATTTAACCGAGTATGGAGTTCACTGGAATTTTTTCTTTACCTTAATAGTTGTGAAATTGATAACATCACTGCTTTTGATTATTTTTCCCCTAAATAAATCCTGGATTGTGGCTATCAGCATTACTGTATTCTACCAGTTAGCCCTTGATTTTACCCCACTGAAAAGGTTAATTTTGTATGGCAGTGATGGCAGTGGCACAAGGGTTGGTTTATTAAATGCCAACCGAGAAGGAATAATCTCTACCTTGGGGTATGTGGCAATACACATGGCTGGTGTTCAAACAGGATCATACGTACTTAAAAAAAGATCACATATCAAAGACTGGATAAAAGTAGCATGTTGTATTCTATTGACAGCTATTGGCTTCTTCATCTCTCTTTACATAGTTCAGGTAAATGTAGAAGTAGCATCTCGAAGAATGGCCAATTTAGCCTTTTGTATTTGGATAGTTGCTTCTTGCCTGATCCTTCTTAGTAGTTTATTACTGGGTGACATAATTTTGAATTTTGCCAAATTTCTAATTAAAGGGGCAACAGTACCATGTTCTTGGAAACTTATCCGATCACCTGCTGCAAATAGAGAGCATTCAGAATCTCTAGTCTCTGAAGCTGAAAGAAAGGAACCCACTCTTTGTTTAATCACAGCAATGAACAGAAACCAGTTAATTTTTTTCTTGCTGTCAAATGTAACAACTGGCCTAGTCAACCTGTTGGTAGATACATTACACAGCAGTACCTTGTGGGCCTTATTTGTACTCAATCTCTACATGTTTACCAACTGCTTAGTTATATATGTGCTGCACTTGCAAGATAAGACGGTAAAATTTTGGTGATCAGTACAGGTAGTATATGTTTTGAGCAATATTATTTTAATGAGGAAGAATAAATATAAAATGGGCTTTTGGCAACTCAGTGTTAAGTGTATTTTATTAAAAAATTTTCATTCCTACTCTAACAGTAGTGATGCTTAATATTTTAAATGTATCTCAACACCATGTAAAACAAACCAATACAGAAGAAACAAAGCCTCTTGACTTGTTAGAATATTTATAAATTTCAGTATTTTAAAGAAACTGTTGTGTTTACAGTTGTGATACTGGAAGATTGGAGGGTGAGGAGGAGGATTTTTACTTTCCATCTTTTTTTTTTTTTAATAAATTTATTTTATTTTGGGCTGTGTTGGGTCTTCATTGTTGCACACGGGCTTTCTCTAGTTGCGGTGAGCGGGGGCTACTCTTCGTTGTGGTGTGCAGGCTTCTCATTGCAGTGGCTTCCCTTGTTGCGGAGCACGGGCTCTAGGCGCAGAGGCTTCAGTAGTTGTGTGGCTCATGGGCTCAGTAGTTGTGGTGCACGGGCTTAGTTGCTCCGTGGCATGTGGGATCTTCCTGGACCAGGGCTTGAACCCGTGTCCCCTGCATTGGCAGGCAGATTCCTAACCACTGCGCCCCCAGGGAAGCCCCTACTTTCCATCTTATATCACCTATTATTCTGTATTTTTTATTGTATGTATTTTATAACATTTACATTAAAATATCTCAGTTGTGGAACTGTCAACACTACTGCTCAATTTTAGTCTTTAAGAAACCTCAGTATAAGAAAGCAAATGTTTAAAATCAAATACTTATAAAGTCAGAAAACAGTTAAATCCTCCATAGAATAGATGGAATTATTTGTTGTGGTTTATATACTTAATAATTAGACAATAGTTTTGCCTTGAGACAAAGCTGTTGTCTCAAGGCAAAACTAGTCATTTTTTTAGCCTACTCTCTGCTAGGAATGATAAGCAAAAATTTCCTGGTATCTTGGATCCTGCAATCTAATGGGGGAAACACATTAAACAACTGTTATAAACTATGTTAAGTCATGAAGTATAGGTTGCCAAGAGTGTCAAATCAAGAATTGACTTTACAGTAGAGTCAAGAAAGTTTTCCCCACAGATGGTATTTTTTGAGCTAGAGCTGATGGATGGGATGAGGAGTTAGTCTTTGTGTGTCTGTGGAGTAGAGGGGCATATGCTAGTAAGGGTGGGGGTAAACAGCAAATACGACTATTATACTAATTAGTTTACTTCAGTTTGTTATATTGATGATGGCTAATTTGGTATTTATGTGGCATTTTATCCTTGCTAACTACAATCAGTTATATTTGGAGGTAATCTATTATTAAAAGAAGTTTCCCCCTAAAAAAATCAGTCTACTGAATAGTTATATAGCTATAAAAACAAAAGTCAGATTTTATTTTCAATCAAAAAGGAAGACTTGGGGCTTCCCTGGTGGCGCAGTGGTTGAGAGTCCGCCTGCCGATGCAGGGGACACGGGTTTGTGCTCCGGGAAGATCCCACATGCAGCGGAGCAGCTGGGCCCGTGAGCCATGGCCGCTGGGACGCGCCGCAACGAGAGAGGCCACAACAGTGAGAGGCCTGCGTACCACCAAAAAAAAAAAAAAAAAAGGAAGACTTGAGGGACTTCCCTGGCAGTCCGATGGTTAAGGCTTCGACTTTCAATGCAGTGGGTGTGGGTTCAGTCCCTGGGCGGGGAGTTAGGATCCCACATGCCTCAGGGCCAAAAGAACAAAAATGTAAAACAGAAGCAATATTGTAACGAATTCAATAAAGACTGAAAAAAAAAAAACCTTGAAATTTAATCAATAAGATTATAGTATGTAAATTAAGCATGACTAGGAAAGGTGATTGGTTTTCCTGCTATGTCACAGTGCTAATATCCTACAACTTACCTGTTCAAAGCATTCATAGGAGGCTGAGAGGCTCTAACCATATTGTCCTCTCATTAAAAAAATAGTAATTTAAAGTATTTGATGACTTAACGAGCATGTGTCTAATTGGTCTGCTGCTTCTTGTCCTAGATCTTAAATATCTCTAAGTTTGTCTCCCAGTTACAGACATTGAATCACAACTAAGAATGAAATGTACTGTGTGTTTATTGCACCTCCAGTTAGGAAAGTCATGTAAGAGAAACCTAATAAAATTGCATTAATAGAAACACAAATTAATAAGGAAAAAAAAGACCATTCTGACTTGATTTTAGTTTATAGAAGAGAAAGAGATCATTCAATAAAGATTTACTGAGTTCCAGTATGCCAGATATAGGTCCCGGGGGAGACAAAAGAAAATAAGACCCAGCCCTCAAGGAGCTTACATTTTAACTTGTGGATCTTATTTTTCCTTTAAAATTTGTTTAGTGGGGAAAATGTACCTCTGTTTTTGACAGATAGAACACAATTTCCCACTGTCAGGTCATGAAAAAGAAAACCCAATTCACAAGATACTCAGATCTGGACAACTGTGGCAATTTCAATAACATCCTGCTGTTGATTTTGCTACCACATAAAACAATGTGGTTATTACAGTGAAAACAACAGTATGTGTTCTAATGAATTTTCAGCTGTCAATTTTGAGGACAGAGAAGCGAGAGGGAATGAGAAGAAAGGAAGAATATAATCCAGTCTAGGACCTTATCCTATGACCTTCAGTAAGTGACTCATTCCCATGCCTTTAATTTTACACAATTAGAAACTGGGGATGTCTACCACATATATATTAATAGCTTTGTGTTCAGAAAATGACAATTTTTATTGAGCACCTTGTCCAATAGGTTGTATAAATTATACAAAAACATACTTTGCTCCCTAGGAATTTGTGTATAGTCTATGAAGATAGTATAAGGAACAAATCAATATTCTTTTCTTTTAAACTCAGGTAGCTTGGAGACTAGTCATATCTCATTTATGTCTGAGTTTTGTGCTTGGCTTCTCACACATTGTTGACCTCCCAAAGAAGAAAAAGAATGGTATTTTGCTGATAATTTACCACATCTCCATCACACCAACTGTTCTTTACGAGGTACCAGCAAAATGTCTTCTGCTGTTGATTGCCCGCTCTTTCTTGGCCTTTAAAATTCTTTAGCCTTGCCCTTCACATTGCCAATATCGAAATTTAAAAAAGGCAACAACTGGCTTTTTTTTTTTTTTTTGCGGTACGCAGGCCTCTCACTGTTGTGTCCTCTCCCGTTGCGGAGCACAGGCTCCAGACGCGCAGGCTCAGCGGCATGTGGGATCTTCCCGGACCGGGGCACGCATCGGCAGGCGGACTCTCAACCACTGCGCCACCAGGGAAGCCCCTGGCTTTTTTATGCAATCATTTATTTTGTTAATTAAAGGTAAGCTCTCTGAGGCAGATACTTAGTCATGAAATATTCGCTGCAGCACTAAATATTATATTTGCTTAGTTGAAAATAGACCAATAGCGAAAGAGTGCCTGCTCTAAAATGAAGATACATAGTTAAAACGTCTAAAAATTGTCTTACAGGGAAGTAATTTTCTAAGCATCTTCCCCTCAAATGTTGGTTTTATCACAGTTGTAGCGCCCAGGCTACCTCCTTGAGAAAGAGCAATTTATCAAGCAAAATTAGCTTTCTAACCTTACAATAAGTACTTATTAAATACCTATAGTATGTGAAACATTGTCCAAAGATACTAAGCACTGTGCTCAGTGGATCTAAAAGACAAATCCAAATCAGGGAAAGTAATCTCAGATGGAAGGAGACTGTTCTGGTCTCGTTTTGTTACGTTTTATATCTGGGTTTTAATGCCTTTTCTAACTTAGATTTAAACCCCCAGGGTGAATACTCTCTCTTTGCTGGTACCCAGTGTGTACTCAGTAATGAGGGTTATTAAAGTTAGCACCTATATATTGAACTTGGCATTTTCAATGTCCTTTACCAACCGTCATCCAAAGTAAGTTTAAAAGGTATAAAGTAGGCACGTTAACCGACATAGTCTTTAGAGGAGCACCTACAGATCTTAAAAGCCACAGTATTTTTTTTCCTTGGGAGCATTTTACGTAAAACACAAGATTCTCTAAAAATGTGCAGGTTTTGGCTATGTAGTCTAACTTGTCAGAACCTACATGCACATCCTATATGCCTATTGAATTTAAGCTAAGGACCATACACTGTTCTGCTCTCCTAACATGGCCAAAGACATAAATACTTACTGGATAATCACACCTTTGGGACTGAACAATGGTTCCTCCAGTTTACTATGTTACCTAACCTAACAGTGACCACACAATGTCCTAAGTCAACATGGCTAAGGGGTTGCATGCACTATGAGGTTTTTGGTTGTGAATCTCTACGGTTTCATGTGGTGACCAAAATACTTTTTAAAGATCAGTATCACAGCTCTAGCCTATTCTACCAGGATTAGTTAGTTGTAAGAGCAGCAAATGTATTGATCTTAAAATCGTGAAGACTTTCATAGGCACAATACTTTGCAACAACTATATTGGCCTCCAAAGCCTTCAGGGTAGGAACCGAGTACATGATGGCACGCTGTGTCTTGACAGCAGCTCTGCTTCTCAGGAGAGGGTCAGAGGGAAGGGCCTTGGGCCAGCACCAGCACTTTGCCCAAGGGAATCGGTGTCCTTTCTGAGCCTCTAAGTTAATATTAACCCAGTCCAAGAAGTTTCTCTGCCCAGGACGCATACACAAGCCACTCTCCACATAGTCTTCTGTCTCTAATGTAACAACGACAACGAAAAGCTGTCAGCACTTAAATATTTTCTGCCCCCTCGGCGAGATCGCGACTCGAGTCTGGGAAGCAGTAATGCGGGGGTCTCCTGGTAGACCAGGGGGGTCAGGGAAAGCGGCGTCAAGGACCCAGAGTTTGTCCCTTAGCCCCCAGATGCACGTCTCCAATCCCTCACTCCCACCTTTTGTTCTCACTGATCTGGAAAGCCTCAGCTCCTGCCCACTTACCCAAGTCCTCACTGGGCCCCGACCCTCGGATCGGCCCTGAGTCACCTCGGCTCCGCTCCCTTCGCCCCTCGGCCCTCGGGAGAGCGATTTCCAGGCCCGCGCAGCGGAGGACTGAGTTTAGGCCTACTCATTCCTCATAGCAGCCCTATTTCGTATTTACTTGAGTAGCTAGACTCAGTGGAGGGTGCCGGTAACGCAGTGGAAACAGCTGGGGGAGCAACCCACCGCCTCCGCTAGGGCTTCGAAAAACGCGACTCTGGAGCGTGGGTCTGGAGTCTCGCGAGAGGAGGCGGGGCCCCCGCCCGGCGCTCTCAGCCCCTCCCTGCCCCACCCTCCCCACGTCCCCCGCCTTCCCTCCCCCACTCCCCGTGGCGCCAGCGGCTGACTGAGCCTGGAGAGGAAACGGTATTCGGAGCCGCGCTCCCGCCCAGGCCGGCCCTGACGCGGGCCTTGTCAGCCGGTAACGGGGAGCCGAGGTGGGGGTCAGGGAGGCGACCAAGAAAACGGTGAAGGTCAGAAACGGGAGGCGCCTCCGAGAAGGGTTAGGAAAGGGTCTGAGCCTCCCACCTCGGACTCCGCAGAGCTGAGGCGGAGTCGACCCCTCCCAGGGGCGGGGTCGCGCTGGGCAGCTGCAGCCCAGGGGACTCACTGGGCGGGGCTCGCCCTTAAAGGGGGAGAAGGGGTCAGCTGGAGGCTGAGGGCCCCCGGGCAGCAGGCTGCAGGCAGCGGAGCGGAGGCCGGGGGTAGGGTCCTAGAGCCGGGACTCCGCTGACGGGGTAGGAAAGCCCCGGGGCCGGCGGGTCCCCTCCGCCTCTCCTTTGGACCCTGAATGGAGGCCGGCGGGGTGGG
>NW_006791862.1:1215325-1221361 GCF_000442215.2 Lipotes vexillifer | reverse complement strand
GGGAGAGCGGCGCGAGGGGGCGGGTCCTGGCGTTGCTCGGCGCTGATTGGCTGAGCGCGTGTGGAATCGGGTGATGGGAAACGTAGCTCAGATCTCCCGTCTCTCCTGCTCCTCTCCCTCCCCCCCGTGGCGAATGTGCTGCGCGGCGACGGGTGCTTACGCTCGCGGGGTTTGGCTGTTGCAGGCAGGAGCTGGGAGGAGGCGGCAGCGGCAGGAGCGGCGGCGGCGGCAGCAGCTGGGAGGAGGTGGTGACGGTGGCAACGGCAGCGTCGGGGACGATGGCGCGACTGGTGGCAGTGTGCAGGGACGGGGAGGAGGAGTTCCCCTTCGAGAGGAGGCAGATTCCCCTCTACATAGACGACACCCTCACGGTGAGCGGGCCGGGCCGGGCCAGGCTCGCCGCTCCCCTGGCAGCTGTTTCCCCTCCTCCCCCTCCCCCAGGCCGAGCGCTGCGCACTGGAGAAAGAGGGGTGCAACTCCTAGGCGAGGCCTTCTCTCCGGCAGGCCCCGCAAACTCGCCTTTGCAGTGGGTGGCTCGCTAACCTTTGCGGGGCCCCAGGCTAGCGCTCCGTACGCACTTTGAGCCCCTCTCCCCAGCTCTCCCTTCTTTTTTCAACCCTCTAGCTTCACCCTTTGCCTTTAGCAGACGGTGCTTTTGCCAAAGCACGCGCCTCGGATACGGGTTGAAGGATATTGGGCGTCAAGGGCCTATCCCTTACAGAAACCACCTACCCTCGGGGAGGCTTAATTATCTGGAAATGTCGCAGCTGCACTGCTACCTGTCTGTTTTCTATCTTAATACTACAGCTCTTCATAAGCATAATTACTGAGGGCAGAGTGACATGCTCTTGCACAGTAAAGATTCCACTAAAATGATCTGATTTCGTTAGTCTCAATATGCCCGTACATTAAAACTGTTCGAAATGATTGCATTGCTAGGCCATGACTCTTCAAAATGGGCTTTCTTGTCATTAGTTATTCTTTACAGATAGCCTTTTCAAAGGAAGCAAAGTGATTGAATGTGTAAGAGCATTGTAAAAAGCTGATTGCTCATCTTGAATGTCAAAACCCAGTTCTGAGTAGTTTTCCTTTTTAGCGTGGTACAGCATTACAGACCCTCTGCCCTCTGTTGCTGTAGTATTTCCTTTAAAAGGAAATGGTAGAAATTTGAATTGAATCTGAACAGGAAATGAGTGCAGTTGCTTGCCACAATTTCTTACGAAATGAAATGAACCTTTTCTGAATATCTTGAAATCTGCGTTTTGATGATGCTGAAGCTTTGGATTATACATTTGCCTGCTTTGATAAGGTGTTAAGTGTCTTCATCGTAACACCTTTAGCTTTTTTCCTTTTCAAAGGCAGTTGATCTGTTCTGTTCCTGAATTTCTTTTTTGCAAATATCTACTGAACTTTTTTCAAATTTTGTATAAAATGCAAGTCATTGTAGAGATGCCAGTCTATGCCTTTCTGTTAGCCAGTCTCAGTTAAGACTTGATTGAGCTGGATTAGAAGAGCTATTGAATGACTTAATTTGTTAGAACTTTTTAAGTGAAAGCATCTATAATTATCCAAGTGCATTTTTTTTCATGGAAAAAGGTAGAATGATTTGGGCTGATATAAGGTAAATAGAATTTGTTGTTGAATTAGAAAGTGTACTTGTATGCCGTGGTCATGATTTCTGCACTTTTTGCATTAAAAGTATAATGGACTTGTATTTTAAGTAGTTTTTTAAAAAACTAACACTGATCAAATTAAATGATGCATTTCTCAGTTTGAAAACTAATATGAGTTCATGTGTTGATATTTTCTTTCTTCTCTCTCCCTCCACCACAGACACTTTTCTAGAGCACATAGTTTGGTATCAACCTTTTATGTTTATTGTCCCAGAAAGCCTTTGAAGTTAAAAAAAAAGAAAGTTCTGTGTGTTTGGACATAAGATTACTATTGAGTGTATACTATCAAAACAGGGGAAATCAAACATAAGTTTGAGTATTTACAAAAATATAAAAGACACTGATTCTCTTTATGCTCACATAATCACCTTTAATGTGAATGTAGCATTGATACATCCATCATGTAGTGCTTTAAAATAGTCAGATTTGGGGGTTTTATACTCTTATTCTCTATACAATGATGAATTTCCAAAATTTTCCAAAGAAAAAGAGGTAACCTGCCCTGTGATTTGTTATTGTACTTATTTCTCTAGAGAAGTTGGGATTGGACTGACCTGGTGGTTGAGTTTCGTTTTTATTGTATTGTGGACTTGTGACCCAGGCAAATAAAATTTAGGCTTACTCAACTTAAATATCTTAAAATAGCATTTTATTTAGGAAAAGGTGCAGTTTTTCTTTACTCTGGAAGGGTTTTTATCACTAGGAAATGAGTGAGACTATTTATTGCTTTGTTATGGAACTTATGCACTGTCACTGAATGCTGGTTAGTGAAAAATCTTGTCAAGAATGCATCATATTTAGGGAAACAAGTTTCAGAACCATTCTACCAACCGCTACTTAAAGGAATAATGTAGAGCAAACACCTGTTGGGGAAGAGGGAGGGGAGAAGCCTGCAGCAGAGGGTTATGCACGGGTCCATTGTTAGTTTGATGGCATTGTCACCCCGAAGTTAACTTTTGGTTTGGTCTTTGTTCCTAGGGTCCATAGGTAATACACTGAGGAAACATTGTGTGATCATTATTTCAAGTAGTCTTAGAATCTTGTTAGCTTCTAGATGTTAAGTCTAGTTGTAAAGTTTACAATCAGTTACAAATACTTGTCATTTTAGTAACAGAAGCTGAAACCTCTAGCCTTAGGTAAACTGGGCGATTTTAAGTTGGATTTGTAAGATGAAATTAACAAGCTTGTATGTGAGGAAGTAGCCTCCTCTTTTATGTGGTATGTTGTTGCCACATTTAAGACTCCTATGGCAGTTTAGTGGGTTTGAATACTTGAGTACAGTGCTGATGTATTTCAGAAAATCTCCAATAAGTAAACTGGTGGAATATTCAGGAAAGTGGTACGCTATGTAGCCAAAATGCTTTTAAGCGTTATTAGAATTATAGAATAGCAGATGGACAGAATACAGATTTTATTTTAAAGACATCTTTGAAGAATTAAGATTTTTAAAGTATTTTTAAAGGAATTAATAGTTAAAATATATACTCCTTATAAAATAATCTTGAAAAATAATTGCAAAACAAATTATCCTTAACCCTGCTTCCAAGAGATAGCTAAGAATATAGCAGCATTTGGTGTAGTTCCCATCATAGACACACACAGATGCAGAGTTGTATCGTTTTCTGTAACACTTTATATCTTGCTTTTTTCTCACTAAATGTAATATTGAGAACATTTTCTCTTGTCATTCTTAAACAGCTTTAGTGGCCATGTAATACTTTGTTGTGTGACATTCCATAATGTAATCATTCTCCCTTTGTTGGACATAGAGGTGGTTCTAGTTTTTACTATGAATAATACTCTAAGAATATAAATAATGCATAAATCTTTGCATTAACAATTTTTTTTCAGGGTTTTGGAGGAAAATTACATATCAAAGGATAAAAACCTTTTATAAAATTCTTGATGCATACTGTCAGATTGCTACAATATTTCTGGAACACAGTTTACCCTTCTAATTCAAACCAATCTAAAAGGGACTAGAAACTCTGATAAGGGTTTTTCATTGAGACTTTGAAAAGATTTTAAAATGTAGCATATCCTTTTGGGGATTAGGTATTTAGCATCAGTTAGAAGTTTAGTATTTATTGTTTGCTTTCAACTCTTGATTAAATATTTAACTAATTTACCAAAGGTGATAGACGTTGCAGGTGGCTGTGAGGATAAGGAATTAAAAAACTAAAGCTAAAGGGACAATGATTTTTAATAAATAACAAGCTTAGTATTGTTGGGTTAGAGCTTGTGAGAATGTGCTAAGAACAGATTATTTGTGGTCAGGAGAAACCAGGACAGATACTTAAGAGTGAAAGTGGGTAATGGATTCAATACACTTTATAAAGCAGTAATTGTAGGACAATGACTTGTTCTATCTTTGGCTTGCTAGGGATAGGCAACCTCATCATGAAGCCAAACACTAATGATTCCTCTGTGAGACCACACCTGAAATACTTTACATGACTGTCTTCCTTTAGCTAACCTAGAATCTGAAGATTAAGTCAAGGAAGTGGTTTTAAAGAATGGGGGAAAATAGTGCTGCTATCCTCTATCTTCCTTTTTCTTTTTTCCCTTTTTCTTATTGTGGTGTCATCATTGAAGAGCATATAGTGATTGGCCAATAAACAGCAAGGTAAAAAGCCATTGTCCTAAGTGAAAGGCAAGAACAGTAATTACTTAGTGTGAGTGCAAAGTTTCTAACCCAGTGGTATTGAGTATGTACAAGAGAAAATTTAGTATTATCCAAGCCAGGGAAACCCAGGAAAGATGCAATAATAGACCTGATCTTGACATTTATCTGTACTAGTTAGGTGAAAATGAAATGATTGGAAATGAGGGGTTTTTGTTTTAATTTTAACCCTGTTTATAGACTTTTTAAAAAGGATTCCTAAAGTAGGTATTATCCATTAAATTTTATATACATATATATATATATATACATATATATATATATATATATTTTTTTTTTTTTGCGGTACACGGGCCTCTCACTGTTGTGGCCTCTCCCGTTGCGGAGCACAGGCTCCAGACGCGCAGGCCCAGCGGCCATGGCTCACAGGCCCAGCCGCTCCGCGGCATGTGGGATGTTCCCGGACCGGGGCACGAACCCGCGTCCCCTGCATCGGCAGGCGGACTCTCAACCACTACGCCACCAGGGAAGCCCCATACATATATATTTTAAAGGTCAGCTGGTTGGTCTCAATATGTTAGGTGTATTCTTTGACCTCTGCTTTAATTTTTTTTTCCCTATAAATTTATTTATTTTTGGATGTGTTGGGTCGTTGCTGTGCGCAGGCTTTCTCTAGTTGCGGTGAGTGGGGGCTACTCTTCGTTGCGGTGCACGGGCTTCTCATTGCGGTGGCTTCTCTTTGTTGTGGAGCACGGGCACTAGACGCACAGGCTTCAGTAGTTGTGGCACGTGGGCTCAGTTGTGGCTTGCAGGCTCTAGAGTTCAGGCTCAGTAGTTGTGGCACACTGGCTTAGATGCTCCGCGGCATGTGGGATCTTCCTGGACCAGGGCTGGAACCCGTGTCCCTTGCATTGGCAGGCAGATTCTTAACCACTGTGCCACCAGGGAAGCACCTGCTTTAATTATTAAAACAATAAAATGTAGTTGATCAGAATAAAAATAATTCACTTACACAGAGTCAATTTAGGATTTCACCTATGAACTGGACTGGAGAGACCTTGATTTGGTAAATTGAGTAGCTTTGATCTTAAAGTAGTATAGGTAATTGTCTCAGTTTTTTTTTATGGTGGCAATTAATATGTGGTGAAATGGTGTATATTTGTATAAAGCAAGTGGAAATGCAAATCAAGGTATCAGTTGCCTAAATGGTAGATGTGGAGTGACTTGCAGTGTTCTGTTGAGCTATGTGGCTTTAAAAGTTTATCCTATACCTTTTTTATGACTTGACAGTTAATTTCTTTGTGTTTTAAACCATGTGGTGATTCCAGAAAACATAATGTGAGTTAATTGCACTATTCTTTTTTCAGTCTTCATGGGTCAGGATTTCTAATACCAGGATTATTAAGATGACTAGATGACCAGTTTTACTTTGTACTATTGGCAAAGTTAATATATGACAGTGTTTAGAACAATGGCTAGTATGCATAAAGCCACATTAAATGTCTTTATTATTACCACCACCACTCTTTGGAGATAAGACAACTCTGAGAGGGAAAACTGGAGAGAAGTTGATTAACCTGAAAACTGGATAATTGATCCTAAAATTGTGAGATAAGGACATGTAGTCTGTATGTATGGAAGAAGAAACTTCCAGAATAGTAAAAGCTATTGAAATGGAAGCATGTCTCTGAACATGGTATAATGAATATAGAATTGGAAACAAGGAACAGTAGCTCTTTC
>NW_006791862.1:1172119-1215288 GCF_000442215.2 Lipotes vexillifer | reverse complement strand
TCTTTCCCTGGTAATAAGTGGTATATGTGTATTATAATACATTTGGGAAAGATAGGAACATGTGAAGAAAAAAGTCATGTATCTTTTCACTGCCTAGAGATAGCCACATCTAATATATTATATATTTTCTTTTTCTGTAAGAAAATATACACATAAAAATTTGAATCATATTGTACATGCAGTTTTTGAGCCTGTGAAATACACTGACTGAAGTCCTCTGGATTGTTGAATCGGTGTTGGCGTCATTGTCCATCCTTAGTATCCACTTGTCTTTCTAGTTCACATATCCAGTAGTCCCTTCTTCATAAAGAAAAGGTCTTATATCTGTTGCTTACATTTGCCTTAGTTGTTCAGTCCTCAGTTTACTGCTAGAACAAGCATGTTTTTAGGCTCTCATTTCTAATGTGGAGGGGAAAGAATGGTCACTTGATTAAAGAAGCAGGTCTTTGTGGTGCTGGTTGGTGAAGGGAGGAATCTTTTTAAGATCACATTCAGGTGGGTGGGGTTTTTTAGTTTTTTGGTTTTGCCTCAAATGGTCTCTTTATCCTGACTTCACTCTTTGGGTATGTAGGAGTTTGTGCCCCTTGTCATCTGGAAATAGAAGTTTGTTCTAGCACAGTATGTTTGATATGTTTAACAGTGTTTTAGTTAAGATACAAATGTGTTACTTTATTTCATTGTTTTGAAGGCATACTCTTTTTTCACATTTAACATCTCTGAAATTGGTATGCTTCTTTCGTTTGGTGACATTTTCCAGTTATAATGGCTCTTTCCTAGTGGTACATAACTAAGGTACTTCGGTGATGTCACAAATCAGTGAAATGTGCTGATTACTAATTCCCATTATCTGACATCCTGAGACATCCTTAAGCTTTATGTATCCCTCTTCCTCTGATAGTGAATTTTGATAATTGAATAAATATCTCAGTATATTTTTTTCGGTTCATGATTAGAGCAAACATTTACTATGTGCTGGGTATTATTCTGAGTGTGTGTGTGTGTGTGTGTGTGTGTGTGTGTGTAGTGAAGTCATTATACATATAGTCATTTACATGGTAAGATTTATTATATTCTGTAGTTGAGGAATAACGGAAAATATCAGGATATTTAATGTAAGATATCAGGTTATTTCACTTATTAAATGCTATTATTAGCCACTGCAACAAACATTTTAAAATATAATTTAATCCTCACAACCCATTTGATGAGAGATACGAAAAATTATCAATCTCATTTTACAAATGAGGAAGCTGAAAATCAGGTTAAATAACTTGCCCAGAATTATGACATAAATTGTAAGTGATAGAGCTGGGATTTGAATTCAAGTCTGCCTGACTTCAGTGCCCTTGCTTTTAATGACTATACCATTTCTAGCTTTAGAAACTGTAACTTGGATTTTTTTTTTTTTTTAACTTTTTGATGGAGGTGGGAGGGAGCAAATTGGGCTTTGGGGTCTATTTCTATCCTAGGAGACTATAAAATAGTCTGTATCATGTGCTCAAAGAGGATAAAATAATTGATTTTTATTTTTTTGCATATTAAGATGGTGATGGAATTTCCTGACAATGTGTTAAATCTCGATGGGCATCAAAATAATGGTGCACAACTAAAGCAGTTCATTCAGGTAATAGTTTTAAAAATTAATGTTTTAAGTGGTGTGTGTGTGTGCGTGTGCGCATGTGTGTGTATGTATGTATGTGTGTTTTAAAGAGTCATTTAAAATTTTACCTGTAAGTATTAATTTTGTTTTACTTAGGACTCTTTAGGTCTTAAGATTGCAGTGAGGTTGCTTTCTTTTGCTATTCCAGGTATATTTACATACCTGTGATGTGAAAGATTTGGTGGTGGTGTGTTATCATTTTACATGTCTGTAAGGCTTTAATTTCACCAGTTTAAATTTAATTTCCCTGTTTTTAGAAGGTAGGGCAGACAGCTTTTCATTGAGAACTTCGTTTTTTTCTGTAGTAATTGTTTTGTTCAGTAAAAAAAATTAATCTTATATAGTGAATTTTCTGATTTTTATTTAATTGTTTTTTAATTTAATTTAATTTTTTATTGAAGTATAGTTGATTTATAATGTGCTAATTTCTGCTGTACAGCACAGTGACTCAGTTATACACATATATATGTTCTTTATATTCTTTTACATTATGGTTTATCCCAGGAGATTGGATATAGTTCCCTGTGCTATACAGTAGGACCTTGTTGTTTATCCATTCTAAATGTAATAGTTCGCATCTACTAACCCAAAACTTCCAGTCTTATTTCATTATTAAACAGTGTGATACTTTGTAAATACACTATATATGATCAAGATAAAGGAAGATAAATGGTTACTTTATTTCAAAATTCTATTTCAACTTTTGGAGAAAACTTTGAATTAAAGGTTAATAGTAAATGTGAGAATATCCTTTTTGGGAGTTATCTTACTTTTTCATCTGTTTTTTTTTTTTTTTTTTTTGTAAACTGGAGGTATTACTTGTAGTATAACTATAACTCCATCTAAGTAGAAGTTATTTGTGAGTTTTGCCCATTTCTCTACAGCTATGGTTCTCAGTCATTTCTCTTCCTTGTCATACCAACAGATAACATTCATATGCACCAGCATTTTAGTTACTCACTGCAGGCTCCTACATAGGTAAGATAGGCCTTGTTCTCTCCCACTAATCCATGACACACCTGCCCATACCTCCAGGTTGAGAATTGCTGCTCTACATGATCACTATCCTGACTTGACTTGTGTAGCTAAACGTAGTGTGTTGCTAAAGGTTGAGAAAAAGACATGGTAAAGCTGCTTTGTGTCTTTATTCTTTTCTCTTTTCTTTCTTTCCTTTATGAAATTTTTTATTTTAAGTGAGAGTACTAAGCTTAATGCACATTTGACAGGCACTAAATTTCCACATGCAGGGCTTCTTTTTGCTATGCTGGGTCACATACTGCATAGCCCTGGCATCCTAAGTGGAGTTTTTTATACCCTAGATTCTAGAACAGGGGGATTTGTGGAGCAAACTCAGTACAGCATGGACAAGGCCAACTGCTTTGCCTTACTGACTCAGTTGCAGATAGAGATGGCAAGCCCTGCCCAGGCTGTACTCACTGCACAAGGATAGGAACCAGAAAGAGTGGTGAAAGAGTCATTTCATGTCTTTCTTACAAACTCTATTTTTCTTTCCCTCTTCTCTCAGCGACATAGTATGCTTAAGCAGCAAGATCTAAGTATTGCCATGGTGGTGACATCACGTGAAGTCTTGAGCGCACTTTCTCAGCTTGTCCCATGTGTTGGTTGTCGTCGAAGTGTGGAGCGCCTCTTTTCCCAGCTTGTAGAGTCTGGAAATCCTGCCCTTGAACCCCTGACAGTGGGGCCCAAGGGAGTCCTATCTGTAACTCGAAGCTGCATGACTGATGCAAAGAAGCTTTATACATTATTTTATGTACATGGGTGAGTATAATCAATTAGGAAACAATGAGTTTGTTAAAATTTTAAACTTGGTGACAGTGGCAGCTTTTTTTCTAAATTTGGTTGGGGCAAAGCTTGAGTCCAGATTCAACACTTTTATTGAGTAACTCCTATGTACCAGTGACTGTAAAGTTTCTTTTCTCATGTGGGGAGAGGCAGGCAGTAAACAAATACATAATTTGTCAAGGATGTTAAGTTACAAAGACAAACCAGTAAGGGAGATAGACAATGAGTGGGTAGAATTCATATGGAGAGTGGTCAGGGAAGGCCTCTCTGATAAAATGACATTGAATATAGACTTGAATGAAGTGAGTGAACCATGTAGATATCTGGGGGAAGGCAAAGAAGGAGCAGCAAGTGTAAAGGTTCAGAGGTTGGAGTTTTCCTGGAATGTTTGAAGAACAGCAAGGGAGCCATTGTGGCTGGAGCCAGATGAATGAAGGGAATGGTAATAAAAGATGAGGTCACAGGAGTACTAAAAGGCCTGATTATGGAGTTCCATCTTGAGGTCTTTTGGGTTTTTTTAACTCTGAGATGGGAAGATTTGGGAAAGTTTTGAGCAGAGGAATACATGTTCTCCCTTGAAGTTTTGCTTACTGTCACCTCTGTGTTGAGAATAAGTAGAAGGGTCATGGAACAGTGGAGAAACAGGCTTGTTTAATATAATCCATGCAAGAAATAATAGTGACCAGTATAGTCGCCATGGAGATAATGAGGAATGGTTGGATCCTGGATATATTTTGAGGAATGAGCCAACAGGATTTTTGGGTAGATTGGATATGGAGGAGGGCATCAAGGATGATTCCCAGATTTGGGGTCTAAAGAGCAGGACAGATGGTTTCCATTTCCTGAAGTGGGTAGGCCTGGAGGAGAGAGGAGCACTTTTGCAGAACTCACATTTGGATGTGTTAATTTGAGATAGCAGTTGGGCGTCCAGGTAGAGTTCAGAGAGTTCTGGCCTAGAGATATAAATTTGTGTCATCAACATATATATAGTATTTATATGTATATTTAAACCCATGAGATGAGATGTGATCACCAAAGGGTAAGTGTAAATAGGAAAAGAGAAGAGGTCTCCTCATCAAGGATAGTGTATATACTGTATCTTTTATTGTTTATAGTGTATCTTTTAGTGTATATAGTGTATCTTTTATTGTTTCCTTTTTTTTTTGGCTGCACTACGTGGCTTGTGGGATTTTATAATAGTTCCCCGACCAGGGATTGAACCCAGGCTGTCAGCAGTGAGAGCACAGAGTCCTAACCACTGGACTGCCAGGGAATTCCCAAGGATCATGTATGTTTAGATATCTAATGTTTGGACAAGGGAGTATGGCTGAGAGTCAGGTAGCAATCAGTCATAAAATATTTGAGTGCCAGGCACACTGCTAGATACAATGCAGATGCAGGGATGAATGAGACACATGTAGTCTAGGGGCAAGAGTATGTTGAATAGGGCAGGTCTTCAATGTTTCGATAGGCTGGGAATGGAAAGGGAATATAAATGTACTGACTCTTGCGTTAGAGTTTGATGAGAAATTTTCAAAGTAAGTGATGTGTCTAATACTTTAAATATACTTCTCACTAAAAGGCATAGAGATTTTGAAAATTCTAAAGAAAAGTTAATATTAATCAAACCTTTAATGGTTTATTTTTAATTAGGTCCAAACTAAATGACATGATAGATGCTATTCCAAAAAGTAAAAAGAACAAGAGATGTCAGTTGCACTCCTTAGATACGCACAAACCAAAACCTTTGGGGTAAGTAGAAATGATTATCAGGATGCTTTGTCAGTGTTAAGATTATAAATGTTAATCACATTTGGTAAAAAGAAAAGAAACATTGCTAGTTTTATTTCATTAATTGTTTACACTGTAACATAAAAACCATATAATTGGTCAAAATAAATGTCTCTTGGTTCTGTAGGCCTTTTTGCATTGGGACTACATAGGTTTGATTTTTTTTTTAAGTTTTTTTTTTTCCTTGTATTAAATATGTTTCAGAGAAAGGAGGTTGAGATCTTTGTGGAAATTTATGTAGCCAATATTAAATTTTTCGAAGTCGTGGTATCGTTTTTTTAATCTGTGTAATAGTCATAATGTATAAATTATTTTTCTTGTCTTCCTTGTCTCTAGGTCTCCCTAATAATTTATCAAGGATTTTAAAAAAATCTTGAATCAGTTATAGCAATGTGAATTTATGTAACTAACTTGCAGTTTTCTTCTTGGTTAGGAGCTACAGTGTCCAAGGCTGCTTCTGCCCCCATCTCCTAGCACAGTGTCACAGTTGCCCCTTCAAAATTGCTTGGGGTTGGGGGTGGTAAGGAGAAGCAGTGGAATTTGAAGGGAGTTTCTAAGAAGTAACTTTTGTCTGGGGAGAGAATGAGATGATATAAAACTATACTTCTGAATTAATTTTTTAAATTAGTTTATTTTGGATATCTCATTAGTAGTGTTGACACCATTGTTAAATTGACATTTTCCGCTCTGGTAAAAAGACCTAGATGACCAGGTGGTGGTATGTTAATAGTTAATAATCCTTTTTTTTTCTATACTCAGGAACAAAAAAGGTTTTAAACTTTTATTATGAAAACTGTCAAACACATAGAAAAGTAGAGAGACTATACAAGGACCCTCTTACCCCCAAATACCTTCACCCAGACTCAGTAGTTATCAAGATTTGCCACATTTATTTCATTTGTTCACCTTTTCCTTTGCTGAATTTTTTTTGTTTTGTTTTGTTTTGTTTTGTTTTGTTTTGTTTTTCTCGGTACGCGGGCCTCTCACTGCCGTGGCCTTTCCCGCTGCAGAGCACAGGCTCAGTGGCCATGGCTCACAGGCCCAGCTGCTCCGCGGCATGTGGGATCTTCCCAGACCGGGGCACAAACCCATGTCCCCTGCATCAGCAGGTGGACTCTCAACCACTGCGCCACCAGGCAAGCCCTGCTGAAGTATTTTAAAGCAAGTTCTAGGCATCATGTTATTTTACTACTACATATTTCCACGTTCATCTCTGAATACAGTGATATTTTCTTTCATGACAGTGCCATTGTAACACTTAACAAAACTTTTAACTATAATAATCTAATACCCAGTTCATATTCAGATTTCCCCAACTCTCTCTAAAAGTGTCTTCTTACACTGATTTGTTAGAATCAAGATCTAAACAAGAACCACACATTATATGATTTCTAAGTGTGAGAGCTCTGAACCCAGTAAAGCTCTACACAACCTAAAGTGCTTATCTAAGGATAATTATTTCATATACCTGATTTACCAATATCTTTAAAGAATTCCTGACTTTCTGAATGCAGAATCCATTCTAATTTTCTCATTAGACAAGTAACCTTTTCTGAATAACCTGTTGACTAAAGCCACAGAGTAGTATGATATAATACAAAGGCTGCCTTCTGTGTTTTTGTTATGAATATTCTTCACTGAGGAGCTGAAAAGCAACAGCTACCCCAACATCTTAAACATCTGTGCTCATTGCCACCTTCCTTCAAAGACCAGTCCTTCCACTTTTGCTCCAGATTCCACCTCTTCTCTTTTTTCCCTTACTTTGCTTCGTCAGTTATCTACTTTTATTAAATTGACATACAGCTATGTTTTCCTATATTTCAGCTTAAAAACAAAAAACAGTCCTCCACAGACTTCACATCCTGCTTCAGCTCTAGCCCCACCACATGGGAAGACAAATGTTTTGCAAGGTTGTTTGCTGAGTTATGTAGTCAGTGTGAGTGGAGTTAGTTAAGCAGCACCTCCTAAGGTAGCTTCAGTTATTCCCACAAGCCATGTAGACAGCAGGCCAGAGGGTTTAGTCTGCTTAGCCAAGACTTCTCCACTTTGGATGGTCACTGCCATTCTGTGCTACTATGACTTTTCTTTTTATATTTTCCCTGTGTTGTTTCCCCCTTTCTCTCTTTAGATTTTCTTCAGGGGAAAGTGTAATACAGTTAATTAGCTTTTAGCCTAATCAGTAGTAACAATCTAGTTCAGTCTTCTTGAGAGTATTCTCACATTCATGCGAGTAAACCCAAGTTATTGTCTGGCTGGGAGTAAGTGTGAGGTCTGAAAGAAAGGGCTAGGCCAGAGTTGTAGGCCTGTACCTGCTGAATGGTATACAGTTGACTCTTTTTTTAAAAAAATTAATTTGTGTATTTGGCTGCGTCGGGTCTTGGTTGCGGCGCGTGGGATCTTCATTCGGGCATGTGGGATCTTCGTTGCAGCACGCAGGCTTCAGAGCGCCTGGGCTCAGTAGTTGTGGTGCGCGGGCTTAGTTGCCTTGCAGCATGTGGGAATCTTAGTTCTCCGACCAGGGATCGAACTCGCATCCTCTGCATTGGAAAGCAGATTCTTAACCACTGGACCACCAGGGAAGCCCCTACAGTTGACTCGAACAGTGCAGGGGTTAGGAGCACCGACCCTCCATGCAGTGGAAAATTTGTGTAACTTCTAGTTGGCCCTTTGTATCCATGGTTCCTTCGTATCCTCAGATTCCACGAACTGCAAATTGTGTAGCACTGTGGTATTTATTACTGAAAAAAATCCGTGCATAAGTGGACCTGCGCAATTCAGCCTCACGTTATTCAACGGTGTAAGATCACCTAGAGGAAGAGTAGAGGAGTAGAAAAGAATGCTGAGGAATTCAGTTTAATGGTAGAAAGAATAAGCCTAAAGAAACTCGAGAAAGTATCGCCAGAGAGGTAGGAGGAAGCCAAGGGAAAAGAGTGTGGGGCGGCGGGGGGCGGGCGGTGTCTGGTAAGCTGTGTTGAAGGTTGCTGAGTTATCAAGGACCCAAAAGTGTCTGTTGGATATAGCAACACTGAGATAATTGGTGATCTCGATGAGCAGATCTGTGGTTGAATGGAAACAATCTAGATCAGCATGGGTAGAAAAGTGCATGCAATGCAAGGTTTTAATGGGTTAAACTGTGAGTGGAAGGTGTGGGAGTAGAACAAGGAAGTGAAAAGACTTCCTTTTTTAGAGAGCTTGATCTTGAAAGGAAGGAGTGATATAAAGACATTTGGTCTGGAGAGATTATGGATAAAATCTTGATTTGAGCTGTAGAATTTTTTTCAAGCTTTTTTTAGAATAATGCTTTCACATTCCAATGGTATAATAATCATTCCCCAGCTCTGATTTCATGAACCTTTTCCTCCATAATGAGAACTTGAGTTTGAGAGTTACTCAGTTTTAGATTATGAATCACTCAGGCATAGAAAATTGCAAATTTAGGAGATGAGAATAGAAGGATATAAGATGCAGGGCAGAGCAGGAGTTGAGGTTTTTGTTTCAAAAATAAGGAACATTGATCCTTGGCCTGAGCCCTTGTGAGATGGGAGTAGGGAGCTGAATTGTACGTATGACCTTATAGGGTGGGCAGGTGGTTGAGAAATACTTATTTAGCTATATAGAGTAGGTTAAGTAAAGATTCAGAAGTTTTTCCATCTCAAGCATCCCAGGTAATGAATTTCTAGGACTGTAGTGAGACCCTGCAGAAGAACAGGCAGGAGCCAGTTGTTCAGAATCATGAAAAATCAAGAAGACTATCATTGAATGGAATATAGAAACATATTTCTCTTGAAATGCACATCTGCAACAAAGCAAAATGCATGACCAGCGCCACATTGCAACCTGTGGGGGAGGGAGAGTCTGGGAAGTTTTTAGTAAGTTTTCAAAAAATTATTTGTATAGTACTTACTACTAATTTAGGCTGTGTAAAGTGTTCATCTTAGTATGCTATCTTTATTTTAGTAAATATAAAAATTTATTTACTATAATTAGATTAATCTGTGACTTTCCCAGTTACTTGTAAATGTGAAGGTAGATAAGAATTTTGTTGCCGTGGGCTAGCTATAAAATCACATTAAGTAGATCAACACTTGTTAGTATTTTCAATTTGTGGAAGATTGATCCATGTTTATAGGTGAAAATATTTTATTTTTTTTCAGCCCTTTTGACTTTAAAACATTCCAAGTAGATTTGCTCATAAAATGCTTAGTATGTTAACCAGTTACTATCTTGATGAGTGTAAATGTTGTTAAATTATATCAGGTAAACTTAATAGTTGAGCAGAAATTTTTGTATAAAGATATGAGCACCTGTCTAAGTAACATTTTAATATGGTTAAATATGTAATTATATACAAATTTGCAAACTTATCCTACTAATATCTTAATGTATTAAAGAGTTTATGATTTTAATTTAGACTATAGAAATTATTCCTTCAGATTATCTCAGTGTCACTAAGCTTTGTACTGTACTGTACTACAGTGAAGGGAGCAGTAGCAGTTTCAGTTCAGAGAAGTTAAGTACAGATAAGAGAAGTAGTGAAGACCACAGGAAGGACAGCAAGTGTAGGATCATTTTCCATTATGGACCTTTCCAGGGAACAGCCAGGTAAAATCAAGCAATCCTTTACTCACCTTTTTTAAATGTTTTACCCTTGTATATTCCTTCTTCTCACTAAGATTTGTTTCTTTCTACAGAGGTTGTTGGATGGACGTATGGGAGCTAATGTCCCAAGAATGCAGGGATGAAGTAGTTTTAATTGACTCTAGTTGTCTTTTAGAAACACTAGAAACGTATCTGCGAAAACACAGGTAAGTCCAAAGATCATCATGGTGTAGTTGGAAGGTGCCTTAGCTGTCAGTCTTCCAGACTGACCTGTCACTGACCTTCTTCACATAATAGTACTCCAGCCTTCCCGTTAATACCTGACATGAGGCGGAGTTTAATGTTAGGGTAGGCAGTTCCTTTATAGGATGACTCTCAGTGTTGGCCGACTTGTGTTAGGCCAACATTTCCATTTTTTGTAATTTCTACCTGTTGGTTCCAGGCCAGCCTTTCAAGAAACACACAATAACTGTAAATCAAGTAAAGTGTACTTAATCACTGTGGAAATTCCAGTACTCCTTGTTTTTATGATAGAAGCATTTCATGATGTCATTTTTCAAAATTAAAGTTAAAATAGCAGCTTTTACTTAGTAATATTTTGAATTATTTTTTCTTTAATTGTCAAGACCTAAAAATAGAGTTGGAATTCATGTGCTTCCTGTACTATAAAAGTAACTTCAGATTTTTCTTTTTAGAATACTACTTTACAAAGGAATTTTCTAAGTGTCATTAACATTTGGAAATTCGTAGGGAGGGAGAGTGCAGTAGGAAAGGAAACTGGTAAGGGAGCCATCTAGAGATGGTGTTCTTGGGGGGGAGTTGTACTGTTTTCATATAAATTTGTCACATGTTGAGTTTGTAGTTGTGTGTTCTTTGACTTTGGGAGAGATATACACAGTTACTTTGGGGATACTTCTAGAAAACATGTAAATAATAAAAACTGGCATTATCAAGACATGTTTATATGGCAATGAGCTAATGACTTTACCTGCATACTAAGTTTATTAAGTGTTTTTTTTTTTTTAGAATTACAAACTTTCTTGTTTTTTGCCTTAGTTGATTATACCCAAGAGAGTAGAGAATATGTCAATTATTTGGAGTTCGGGAGGGGTATTTTTAACCATAAAACATAAATGTATAGGTCTGTTATAGATTCCTTTGTCTTTCAATATGAATTGATCTTTGTATTCAATATGAATTGGTCCCCAAAAGATAGCTTTTTTGGGGGATAAATTACTAGTTACTATAGCTAATGTTTTGGAATTTCCTATATTGGTTTTAGATATTTCCTGTGTTGAGGGGGCAGTAATTTATAAGAAAGGTGGAGTCCATTTTATAAATATGTTAAGGATGAGGGGAGAAGTACAATTAAGAGAGCAATTAAGGGAGATTGCATTGAATCTGGGTTCTACTGATTATAACTTTGTACAAGTTACTTTTCTGTGCCTCAGTGTTTTTCTTTTTTAAGACAAAAATAATGATAGAAATGGTCTTAATAGGATTTATTATAAGATTAGATTTGTCGTGAGGATTGATGATACATAAGACTTACTTAGAACAGTATCTGGCACACAGTAAGCACATCAGTGAACCTTTGCATGCCAGATTTGCAAGTCCTTGTTAATCTTGTGTATCTAGTTGTTTTAGGTACAGGTTGAGTTTTTGAGGTACAGTCAGTTGAAAATGATTTCTAAACGTCTGAATAATGGACCTTCTTGGCACTTCTACTTTATTTAGGGGACTTTTCTGAGCACTTTATAATAAAGATTTTATAACACTATTTAGCCAGTTAAATTTTATGATAGTACATTATTAGAAATGAGGTGTTAGGAAACTGAAACCTCTGAATTAAGAAAATGTTTTTTAAATTTGTGTGCAAGGTTACTTTTGAAAACAGGAAAAATCACTTTCATTCTTGTGGCTTACATATAAATTTTTAAATTGCTGTTTACTTTTGCTTATGTTACTTATGATTACATACAAACATATTAGACTGAGGATTTAAAGCAGTAAGATATGGGGAAAATATTTCAAGTTTCATTATTGGTACTATATGACATTTAACCGTTTATTTACTCAAAAATCTAACTTACCATTATAGTTTGAAAACGCGGAAGTATTTTTATTTCTGTGTCCGTGACCATTTCTCCCATCAAGGGGAAGATTTTTTTTAATTGTGATAAAAAAACATAACTTATACTTGCCCTCTTAACAGTTTTTAAGTGTTCAGTACAGTATTTTTAACTATTTGCTCATTGTTGTACAGTGGATCTCTAGAATTTTTTCATGTAGCATGACTGAAGCTATACCACATCCATTGAACAATAGCTCCTCATTTACCCCTCCCCTCACCCACTGCAAGCCACCATTCTGTTTTTTTGTTACTTTCAGTTCAGTTACTTTATATAACTCACATGAGTGGAATCATGCAGTATTTGTCTTTTTGTGCCTGACTTATTTCACTTAGCATAATGTCCATAAGGTTCATCCATGTTGTAACAGATGCCAGAATTTTCTTCTTTTTGAGGATGAGTAGTGTTCCATTGTACGTATACACCACATTCACCTGTCAGTGGACATTTAGGTTGTTCCCACATCTTGGCTATTGTGAACAATGCTGCAGTGAACATGAGTGTGTGCAAAAAGCTCTTCAATATCCTGGTTTTTTTGTTTTGTTTTTTTTTTTGCTGTACGTGGGCCTCTCACTGTTGTGGCCTCTCCCGTTGCGGAGCACAGGCTCTGGACGCGCAGGCTCAGCGGCCATGGCTCACGGGCCCAGCCGCTCCGCGGCATGTGGGATCTTCCCGGACCGGGGCACGAACCCGTGTCCCCTGCATCGGCAGGCGGACTCTCAACCACTGCGCCACCAGGGAAGCCCCCAATATCCTGTTTTTAATGCTTTTGTATATATTCCCAGAACTAGGATTGCTCGATTATATGATAGTTCTGTGTTTAATTTTTTGAAGAAATGCTATACTATTGGATTGGCCAAAAAGTTCATTCTGGTTTTTCTGTACAATGTCACGGAAAAACCCAAACGAACTTTTTGGCCAACCCAATATAATATTTGCCATGCTGGCAGCACCATTTTACAATCCCATCAACAGTGTGCAAGGGTTCCAGTTTCTCCAGATCCTTGCCAACACTTGTTATTTTCTAATTTTTTGATAGTGGCCATACAGTGGGTTTGAGGTGATATTGTGTGAGTTTGATTTGCATTTCCCTGATGATTAGTGATGTTGAGCATTTTGTCATATGCTTATTAGTTATTTGTATATATTCTTTGGAGAAATGTCTATTCATGTCCTTTGTCCATTTTTTAATCAGGTTCTTTTTTTGTTTGTTTTGTTATTGAGTTGTAAGAGTTCTTTATTTATTCTGGATGTTAACCGCTTATCCAGTATATGGTTTGTAAATATTTTCTCCATTCCATAGATTGTCCTTCACTCTATTCATTGTTTCCTTTGCTACACAGAAGTTTTTAAGTTTGATATAGTCTCATTTGTCTATTTTTTCTTTTGTTCCCTGTGCTTTTGATGCCATATCCAAGAAATCACCATCTATTCCATTATTATGTTTTCTTCTAGGGTTTTTATAGTTTCAGGTCTTAATGTTTAGGTCTTTAACCCATTTTGAGTTAATTTTTGTATATTTCTTGTCTATTTTTTAAGCATTAGTGAAACAATGATTTAACTTTACTTGTCAACATTATTGCCTCTGTTTACAAAATGGGCTTAGAGCTTCTGTTTTAACATATATTCATTTCATTTCACGTCCATCCTTAAAGAAGCCTTCTGCAATTCCCATAACTAGAATTCAACGTTCCTGTGTGCATGCATGCACACACACCCACACACGCACGCACGCACGCACACAGTGGACTACTACTCAGTCATAGAAAAGAATGAAATAATGCCATTTGCAGCAACATGGATGGACCTAGAGATTATCATACTAAGTGAAGTAAATCAGAAAGGTTTATGATGCAGTGAAACATTTACAGAACAGAAACAGGCTCACAGACGTAGACAAATTTATGGTTACCGAAGGGTGAAGGGAATAGAGGAGGGATAAATTTGGAGTTTGGGATTAGCAGATACAAACTACTATATATAAAATAGATAAACAAAGGTCCTACTGTCTAGCCCAGGGAACAATATTCAATATTCTGTAATAAACCATAATGGAAAAGAATATGAAAAAGAATATATATATATTTCTATATCTGAATCACTTTGCTGTACACCAGAAGCTAACACAACATTGTAAGTCAACTTTGCTTCAATTAAAAAAAAAAAGTCCATTATATATCTGGTGTGTATAGGGGGGCGGGGTAGAGTAGAGGGACCATGAAGGGAGAGGTGAATCTTGGGAAATAAGGCTGGAAATAGTAGATTGGGTAAGAGAAGTCACTGAAGGCCTTAATGGGTTTGAACTTTATTCATAGACAGTGGGGAGTTTTTTAAGCTGAGAGTGAGGTAATGAGATTTGTTTAAAAAAGTTATTTTGGTATGAGAGATGCATTAGAGCTAGTAAGAGTAGAAGCAGGGAAACCTGTTAAGAAGCATTTTTAAAAACTGTCTAGGCAATTGAAAAGAATTGACCTTCAAGAGAATTTTAGAAAGAATTGATACCAATTGGCTCCACCCCTAAAAGCAGGACCTAAGGAGGAGTTGGAATTAACTGAGGTTTCATCCTGGGTGACTATGTGAATGGTGATTTCTTTGTTTTGTATTTCATTTTATTTTATTTATTTATTTTTTAACATCTTTATTGGAGTATAATTGCTTTACAATGGTGTGTTAGTTTCTGCTTTATAACAAAGTGAATCAGCTATATGTATACATATATCCCCATATTGAATGGTGATTTCTTAACACAGATGGAAGGGAACCGTGTTGCCCTTGGTTTTGGACAACAAATTTAATGTGTTGCCTTTTGGACATCTGTGTTGCTGCCCATT
Organism: Lipotes vexillifer; assembly: GCF_000442215.2. Lineage (NCBI taxonomy): Eukaryota > Metazoa > Chordata > Mammalia > Artiodactyla > Lipotidae > Lipotes > Lipotes vexillifer. The sequence goes on along the minus strand of NW_006791862.1, from coordinate 1,200,472 downwards.
TTTTCTGTATGGGTCTGGCCCTCAGGCAAGGACAGAGACTTGAGCAGAGCTGTAGAGTCGAGAGTCAGACATGGTGACTGAAGCTATGGGAATAGATGAGCTCATGTGGGTAGATGAATCTAAATCAAAGAGAGCAAAATTTCCTCATTCCACCACAGCTGATCTTCTGAGTTATGAATATTGTGAGCCTGGCTTTTTCACCAGACCGAATTCTTCCTTATTTCAGGAATTCAAAAATAAAGAAACCAGGCTTTATTCTTTTTTCTTTCTGATTGAATAGTGAATTATATGTATATTATATGTTACTGTTGATTTTATTTGCATTTCTTTGTTTACTATTGATGCTATTTATAGTGGAATATATTGCCCACCACCTTAAGTTACTTCTCTGTAAATTGCTCGGTCGTAGTCATAATTCTATTATTTGTGAGTTATTTTCAATTGTTTATAATATTTTTTTTTAATGGTTTCTAAAAGAAAACTTTTCTACATCCTTCTACATTCACATACTCTTCTGTACTTTTACCACATTGTGTACAGTCAAGTTTAAACCACATTTCTACATATATGTTGTCTATATTATGACTGAGTGTTGAGAAACATGCATTTTCTTTTGGAGGAAAGAATTTGACATTTTGGAAATTACCAGTAAAGTAAAAATTGCATGTACCACTTTCCCATTCTTCTTGCCCTTCCCACCCCACATACTTAGCTAGTGATGTATTAAAATGTAAAAATTTGAATCAAGGTTTACTGGCTGAAGATACCAACTATCTTCAGAGGCTGAAAGGAGAGGGATCCTAGAGTCATTGGTTGGTAGCCTCTGTTGTTTTATTTTCTGACCTGCTGCACAAATAGCTCTTGAAGTGAAGATAAGCTAGTCCTTGGCAACTAATATTTTCTGGCCATGTATTTTATGCACTAACAGGTATTTATCTGCCTCATTCTTTTAGGCCCATGTGTTTCTCTAGTTTAAAAAGCATTTGCAAATGGAGATCTAGCTATACCCATGTAATCCCTAAATGTGTATTTACCTTATATGTGTATGTTTTCAATGTGTGTATGGAGGCTTTTTTTAATGCTCTATATGGAAGGGGAGTGTCATTGTCTAGTACACTGTTATATACCTCATGAAATAATTACACAGCCAGTTCTTAATTTTGAGGTTTTTCTTTTCAACAGGTTTTGCACTGATTGCAAAAATAAAGTCCTCCGAGCATACAATATCCTTATTGGTGAACTTGATTGCAGCAAAGAGAAGGGCTACTGTGCTGCACTTTATGAAGGCTTGCGGTGCTGTCCACATGAGAGACACATACATGTTTGCTGTGAGACAGACTTCATTGCACATCTTTTGGGTCGTGCTGAGCCAGAGTTCGCAGGAGGGTATGAGTATGTAATTTGCTAGAATGGGCTATCTAGCGCTTTGCTTCATTTTATCCTTCTGCCTCAGTACATATGATATATGTATAAATTAAAGTGTGCCTGTAAAGATTTTGCTTTCTTTAAAATATGCATTTAGTTGACTGACTAAAAAAAGGGAGAAAATGTCGATCAGTTGTCTGCTCCTTGTTGCTTGAAGTAGGCAGGCTTTTTTTGGCTTTCATTATTATAGCTTATCATTTTCATTTGAAAATGATTAGAAAGGATTTTTCCCCCCTCCATCCATGCGTTTCCATGTTTAAATTTTGTTTATAATGATGATTTTTGCATAGGAAGTGAGATCTTTGCAGCAGGGGGTTAATAAATACTTCATTGAATGTAATTCATGAACTGTGTATATTATTACTAAATTATATAGGAAGCTAAAATTTTATCTCTGGCTTTGTTGTAAAAAGGAAATCAAAAAAGTTATTCACAATAAATTGAACCCACCTCCCCTTGTGTTTTGTGTATCAACTCTCATTTGAGTGCCTACTTTCTGCTAGGCATTCAGAATACAAACACTTCTTTTATCACTGAAGTTCATGAACACTTCTACTGAAGACTGGCCTAGAGGACTTTTGCCCATGATTGAATCACTTTGGTGGTATTGTCTTTCTCCTCAAAAAAAAGAACAAAAACCAAACAGGCATTTGCTGTAATTGGAAGGTGAACTGTCATGCCTGCTTGAGCTGGACACTTAACATATGATGACTTCTCTGTGCTCCAGAAAACATCTCTTTAGGGCCAGTTCCTGAATTACCTTATGTTTAGCAGTATTAAGGCTGAGTTCTACCTGCATGTGTATTTCTCATTGGTTTTATACATGTGTGCTCGTGTATTTATATATACATTGAGTTTGAATGTATACTGTCTTGTTATTAGTTTGTTACTAGGCATGCAGACTGTGTTTAAAACCTGAACTTGCACAGGTGTTATCCATCTTTTACTGTTTCAGCTTAAGGGTATTAGGAAATATGTGTGATTTATTCTCCTTTATAGGAGAAGAGAAAGGCATGCTAAGACAATAGATATAGCTCAAGAAGAAGTTCTGACCTGCTTGGGAATTCATCTTTATGAAAGACTGCATCGAATCTGGCAAAAACTACGGGCAGAAGAGCAGACGTGGCAGATGCTTTTCTATCTTGGTGTTGATGCTTTACGCAAGAGTTTTGAGGTAAGAACAGTGGACTGCTTCAGTGTCCAGATTGCTTAGTTAAGTTATTGGACTGAATCTTAATGTTAATCACCACTCTTACCTTGCCTTAGCTGTGATCTACTGGTCATGGCTTTTGGGGGGTTAGGAGAGGAGTTTGCTGGGGAACTGAAATTTAGAAGTTGTTTATGGATTTTTTCTTTGTTTTAATCCCGTTCCTCTGCCAGCCTTGATTTTTAGACATTCTGAAAGTAGAAAACTGAAATTGATGATTATTTAATGAGAAGCTGCTATGAAACATAACTGTTGACAAGTTAAAAGCAACCCAAAAATAAGCATCAAAATTAGAAACATTTAATGAGTCCCAGTTTGCCTGCTTCTTTCCAATCATATGGAGTAAATGGTGTCTGAGTACCATGATATAAGAGCTACTTTTTAGAAGCACACTGAAGTCTCTTTATAATGCTGGTATTGGGTTTCATGCTTGTCATTTGGTAGCATTATTTTCAGTTATACTCTGTAGAACATAAAGTTTTGGCTAGTGAATATTTTGTTATATTCTAGGGCATGGTTGTAACTCTTTAGCTGGTCACCAGTCCTTTTTGAAAATGGAACGAAAGCTATAAACCCTTTTTCAAAAGCCCATGCATGAACTTTAAACACTGTTCTGGGGAGTCTGAGGAGGTTTATGCTAGTTTTTGCTGAACAGATTTCTTATTCCTTTTCTCTTTGAATGTTTGTGTCTTCAGAAACTAGATCATTTAATCAGGTTAGTCTTCTCATTGTATGAAGAAATAGATGAATATTTACTTTGCTGTGTTAAAATTCTGAAATTTGAAACTAGAATATTTCTGGTTTGAAATTGGAGTATGTGTAAGTCTACCTTTCCCGTAGGAATTAGTTGTATATTCATTTCCTGAGTAGATTTTAAGACTGTCATCATTTAAGGTATTTAAATTTAAAATTCTTTGTGGGGACTGCCTGACAAGACACAGCAAAGTAAATATTCATCCATTTCTTCATACAATGAGAAAACTAACCTGACAGAATTGCAGCATGAAATACCAGTTTCTATGTGTGTGATATCATTTAAAATTAACAAGTGAGAATTTCCATGGAAAATAAAGGGACGTTTGGGCCAGTATTCAGTCTCAGCTTTGCTTTATAATAGATGACTGTGGAAAAAGTACAGGGTATCAGTCGATTGGAACAACTTTGTGAAGAATTTTCAGAGGAGGAACGAGTAAGAGAACTCAAGCAAGAAAAGAAGCGCCAAAAACGGAAGAATAGACGAAAAAATAAATGTGTATGTGATATTCCTACTCCCTTACAAACAGCAGATGAAAAGGAAGTAAGCCAAGAGAAGGTAGTATTTCTTGATATTGACTCATAAATATATAGCTTTTTTCTAGATTTCAACACTTTTACTGTGCTTTCCCAGAATGTGGCTCCTTTGGCTTCTTTATTGGCTTTTTTTCTTACTCTAATCTGTATAAACCAAAATCTTTAATGTCGTGTGTTTGTTTTCTAGAGACAACGTTGGCTAGTTAACTTATTACATGACCTTAGTATTCTGCTAGAGCATAGTCCAAATGTGAAAAGTTAACTCCATGCAGGACCTAGAGCAGTTCTCAACTTTCAGTCTCAGGACGCCTTTGCATTTTTCTGTTTTGTTTTGTTTTTGTTTTTTTGGCCGTGCCACGCAGCATGCGGGATCCTAATTCCCCTACCAGGGATCGAACCCATGCCCCCTGCATTGGAAGTGTGGAGTCCCAATCACTGGACCGCCAGGGAATTCCCTTCTTTGCATTCTTAAAAATTAGGGAGCCCAGTGAGCTTTTGTTTATGTGGATTATACTTATCAGCATTTACTGTATTAGAAATTAAAATGGACAAATTTAAAGTTATTTATTATTCTTTTAAAAATAATAAGCCCACTATATGTTAAAATGAACATTTTTTTAAAAAATAACTAGAAAAAATGGAGAAGGGTGGCATTAATTTATATTTTTGTAAATCTCTTTAATATTTGGCTTAAAAGGAATCAGGTAAATTCTCATTCAGTCTGTTAGCATATGTTGCTTGGTTATAGCATGTGAAGAAAGTCTGACTTCACCCAGATATATATGGTAGGAAAAGGGAGGAGTGTTTTAATATAAACCTTTTCAGATAGTCGTGGATATTCTTCTTTGGCATTATAACTTGACAGGTGGTAGTTTCTTAAAGATTAGTTGCAATGAGGAACCTGACACCTTATCAGTGACCTTTTCATACTTTTAAATTAAAACCCATTGGTCTATCTTGGCACTTTGAATAGATTTTATTTATGCATGATTATGTAACGTCATGCATTGGTCATTTGAAAGATAATGGTTCACTGAGTTATGCAGATCTTTCCAGATATTGACATTCATTATATAATATCATATAATCATCTTAAAACCACTACTCATCTGATCAGAAAGGTCTTTTAAGTATTGGGAAGCTTCAAGCTCATTGTGCTTGTGTATGCAAGTTTTCAAAATTCTGATTGTAGTTTGAAAGTTTGAATTTTATTAATGACTGTCCATTTTTTTCCTTGAAGAGATAGGCTGATTTCATTCATTTTTGAGAAAATGTCTTTTAAATATCCAAGTCTGAATAACCATAATTTGTCTCATTCTTTCTTTCAAGTGAAATTGATGTTCCAGGAAAAAGCAGCTAGTTTAGCTTGCAACTTAAACAGTTGTGCAAGTACTTTTAGTTGAGACAACCATTATACATTGGTATGCATCAAAAGTGCTTTAAGCATTCTTCCCATTTATCACAGAGTAATAAAGAGACCTCTACGCCATGAGTTCGTATTTAATAAAATTCGCATTTTTACTGCTTCATCAAAGACATTGATAAGTGAAATATCGTTTTATCTATTTATTTCCTGATGAGAGTGCTTGACAAGTGAAGAATACGGTGACTGTTAGTACATACTTGGTTGCCTCTGCCTTTGTTTGTGCTAAAGAAACTTTTCCCACCATTGCTTTTATATTATCAGTGTAAGTGTCAAGACAATGAAAAAGGCAAATCACATCTCAGTGTTAATGATGAAAATGGTTTTGACCTAGGGAACCCCTGGGGTCAGCAGACTGCACTTTGAGAATAGCTCTCCTAGACTTCCCTGATACCATTAAGTCTTAACTTACTTTTGTAGGTTCTTGGTCTTGAAATGAATTAGTGATTTTTCATGAGAATAATTTTTTTCAATTTTTAACCTTGTAACTCGTATCTTAGGTTAAGGAAATACAGCCATTATGGAGGTAAAGCTTTTTACTATCTCTTAATATTGATCCTTAAAGGAAACAGACTTCATAGAAAACAGCTGCAAAGCCTGTGGCAGCACTGAAGATGGTAATAGTTGTGTAGAAGTAATTGTTACCAATGAAAATACATCATGTACCTGTCCTAGCAGTGGCAATCTTTTGGGGTCTCCTAAAATAAAGAAAGGTAAGTAAATAGTTTTAAAAAATTAACTATTTTTTTTTTAAATATAAGAGCTTTTAGAGATCCTGTAACCTAGAATTTAGGAACTGCTTTACAGCCCTAAGAATATCATAAAATTTAGTCAGACACTTAGTATTTCCTTTTTCTTTATGGTGTTTGATTTGTTAAATAATAACAAAATCAAAAATTGTAAAGCTCCAATCATATTTTCATTATTTAATGCACTTTTTACTTTCAGTAAGCCATCAATTTTGAAATTTTTCTGTGGTCCCCACTTGTTTCATTCTTTGTCATAATATATTTATTGGCATGTTAATTGTAACTCTCACTTGATTTATTCTCAGGCTTATCGCCACACTGTAATGGTAGTGATTGTGGATATTCATCTAGCATGGAAGGGAGTGAAACTGGTTCTCGGGAGGGTTCGGACGTTGCTTGCACTGAAGGCATTTGTAATCATGACGAACACGGTAGGTTCAGATTAAGCTTCCCAGTTATTTCTGCTACATGGCTGATTTAAACACCCAAATAAGAGATTATTGATTTCTGCAGGTGATGACTCCTGTGTTCATCACTGTGAAGATAAAGAGGATGATGGCGATAGTTGTGTTGAATGTTGGGCAAATTCTGAAGAGAACACCACCAAAGGAAAAAATAAAAAGAAGAAAAAGAAAAGCAAGATGTTGAAATGTGATGAACATGTAAGTGTCATAACTTGGAATCCTTAAACCTTTGTTCTTTTCCTTGGAGTGGCAAGTGTGCAGCTTAGCTGCTAGGATTTTTTTTTTTTTTTTTTTTAAGAATGAGTACCTATGCAGTTCCATTGGTTGCTCATCTTGTGAATTTATATGCATGTGTGTATCTGATGTGGTCATTTGTCCAACAGTCGATGTGAGTCATAAATCCAATTCATTCTTTCCATAATAGGTTTTAATCTTTTAGCTCTGTAATCTTTTTTTTTTAAATAGATTTATTTTTATTTTTGGCTGCATTAGCTCTTCGTTGCTGTGTGCGGGCTTTCTCTAGTTGCGGTGAGCGGGGGCTACTCTTTGTTGCACTGCGCGGGCTTCTCATTGTGGTGGCTTCTCTTTGTTGCTGACCACGGGGTCTGCGTGCGTGGGCTTCAGTAGCTGTGGTTCACGGGCTCTAGAGCGCAGGCTCAGTAGTTGTGGCACACGGTCTTAGTTGCCCCATGGCATGTGGGATCTTCCCGGACCAGGGCTCAAACCCGTGTCCCTGCACTGGCAGGCGGATTCTTAACCACTGCGCCATCAGGGAAGCCCCTTAGCTCTGTAATCTTGAGCAGTTTGCTTGATCTGTTTTCCCATCTGTGAAATGTAGATAATAGTCCCTGTCAGATTAGGCTCTGCGAAGATGAAATGAAATTATATTGGTGGGTTAGCATAGTGTTTGGTGTGCAGTAAATGCCTAGTAACTGCCAGCTGTTGCTGTTATTCAGTATTCCTGCTAAAATCTTAACACTCTCAGGGTATTTTTTTTCTTTAAAAAATAGTAATTGCTATTATTCCCTGCCTTTTTACCTGAGAAGTCCTTTTGCTGTGGTTTCAGATCCAAAAGCTTGGAAGCTGTATTACAGATCCAGGTAATCGAGAGGCCTCAGGAAATACCGTGCACACAGTGTTTCACCGTGACAAGACCAAAGAAACACATCCTGAAAGCTGTTGCACCTCTGAAAAGGGTGGGCAGCCACTGCCTTGGTTTGAGCATAGGAAAAATGTACCACAGTTTGCAGAACATACAGAAACGTCGTTTGGTCCTGATTCCGGAAAAGGTGCCAAGAGCTTAGTTGAACTCCTTGTAAGTAAGCCATGATTATCTTTTTGTGGATAACTGATTGTTCACGGGGTAGATGTGGGAGGGAACATAATTGAGGGTTTAACGTTGGGAATGGGAGGAGGCTTTTAAGCAGTTAAGGGCAGTATTTCATTATTTTTTGGTGACTTCATTCCTGTTCTTCCACTTAACTACTCTGGAGCACATTTCCTCGTCTTCCTTTGTCTCAAAGGTAGAAAAGATTACTTGGGAGACGGGGATAGAGTTAGCATTATGTCCAGGAATCTGACTCCTTGACGAGGGTTATTATAAGCAAACTGCCTTTCTGAGTGGCAATTTATGGTAGCTACCCTTCCAGACCACGAAAGAATATAGAATCTGAACTAGAGCCCACTTTCTAGGTTACTTCCTTTAGGTGTCATGTAGGATAAAAGCATATAACTGAACCTGGAAAATTGTTTATTACTGACTCCAATTCTTGATACTTTAGATGAATTATACCTGATTGCAAGTGACCCAGTGCGTAGTTTGTGTGGGACTTGGAGGAGGGGCAAAGAAGGAGAAGGGTGGTATCTTTTCTGTAGTCATTATGGGATCCCAGGGGAACCAAATCCTTCAGAATATTAGGTTTTTTCTTTTTTATATGGTTGTAAAGTTTAATGGTGATGCTATGTATTTCATAAGTTTAAAAAAGGTTATATTTTACTTAATGTGTAGAGATAAAAGTTTCAACATAGAACCAGCCAGAGATAAGCCAGGTTATTTAAAGTTTGGTAGCTATTTGTAACCATCCCTAATCACTTTTGAAGGCTGAAGTGTGTTGGGAGTCTGCTTGTAGGCTTCTAGGACAAATTACAGATCCAGAGTTTTAAACCAAGTTGAGTTGCCTTTTATTCTTACTTAGTACTTTCTAAGACAGAATGACATTATGCTTATCCTGTAAACATTCCAATTAAACTAAAGGTTAGACTGCTTTAAGTTTTCTCTGTCCTCCATCACCATAGCATTTTGCATTCTTAAGTCATAGTCTTAACTACTGCTTTAATTTGCAGGATGAGTCTGAATGTACTTCAGATGAGGAAATCTTTATCTCACAAGATGAAATACAGTCATTTATGGCTAATAACCAGTCTTTCTACAGCAATAGAGAACAATACCGACAGCATCTGAAGGAGAAATTTAATAAATACTGCCGCTTAAATGATCACAAGAGCCCCATTTGTAGTGGCTGGTTGACAACGGCTGGAGCAAATTAAATAAATAAAATAGCTCTGTCTTTCAATGAAACACTCAAGATGACTACTGCGCCTTCTCTTTCAAAAAAAACTCTTAGTGACTTATGGCAAAATTTTATCTTAAATCAATGTGATTCTTTCTTGTTTTGGGAGACGGTGGAGGTAACCTCCTTAGTTTGTTCTTTCTTCAGGCTTGTGTCTTTAGTTGTGTGGCTGCGCAGGCCTGCCGTATGATTTAAGCCATCCCTTTTCATTAAATGTTTCTCTTCCTGTGAGACTTACTAAAAAGCAACTTAGTGGCAAAAAGTAATGTTGTACTTATACTTCTGTACAGAAATGACAATGAGCTGAATATATGGTTTTACAAAGTAGACATCCACTTGCGAAATGTTTCGATGTAATGTTAAAGCGCAATGTGCAAAATTTAAAATAAAGAATATTTATTAATACGCATAGTAAAATTTGGTGTACATGTTTCTGCTTAATGTGTGGCAGTATTTTAATTTGCCACCTGTGGTCTTGGTACTTGGCCAGTGTTGATGTTAGAGAGGATGAGGAGCAAATGAGGAGAGAGATACAGATTGCTGAAGACAAATTCTTCCCTTCATCAGAGTTGACGACCGAGAAAAGCAGTTTCCAGGCTTCTGTTTTGAAAGAATAAGTTTGCTGCGATACCTTTAAATACTGGCTAGCATCTTACTTCCTCATGAGACTTTTAATTGCTGTTATTAATAAAGTTCCCTGATACATAACACAAAGCACCTTAAATTCAGAGGTTCATATTGAACTAGAAGAATGAGAACAAAACTTGGCAGAATTTCACCCAAAGGTTTGCTGATAAGTAATTACTCAGCATGTAGAGCTCTGAGAGCAGAAGGCTGCACTGAAGGCTAACCACACTGTAGTCTGTATAAGTGCCTGTTCCTTATCTGGTTTCCAGCAATAAGGTCACTATGGCATTACAGTTTACTGCTTTCACAAGCTGTCTGTGAGTACTGAAGAAGGAGAGATTCCCCTAGGAGTAGCATTTGGCTGCCATTTAAAAGGTTGAGTCAATAATTCAGTAAACTCATGTGCTTAGAGTTTTGTGTCTACAGGTTGATACTTGGTGGGCAGCAGACAAATAGTGGGACGGTCAATACCTCTGTGCGGTGGGGATGGAGTGAATTTTATAGGCTTTCTACCACTTAATCAGACTACTAATCAGATTTCAAATGGGCAACAGCAGAAGCTTAGATTTAACTTTTGTAGTTGGTGGCATTTTTTTGATCCACCCCTGAGTTGTCTTTTCAAATCAAAGTGTTGTATAGGGATTGGGGCAGAGATAAAGTGAGTCATTCCTTTCTGACTCTTGTTTGCTTTCATCCTGGAATCCATAAAAAATGACTAAGGGTCTCCCACAGCCCTTGGCTCTGAGCCCAAACCCCTCTCCACCACCTGTCGCAGTCAGGTTCTCTTGAGATCCCTAAATTAAGCAAGAGCTGGTTTTATTTTAAACATCTTTGCCTCTGGGGCCAAACACAGGAGTGCTTGTTGAATGAATAAACCAGCCACATTCACTGCTTATTCCATTGCTTGCAGTAGCAGGATTCCAGTAGTTATGCAGAGATGTTTTCTCTTTGGAAGGATGGCTATATAAAGAATGCGGAAGTGAGGCAGTTTTCATGCTTTGATAGAATATCCTTAGTGGTCAGAAAAGTGAGTTCTACTTTGGACAGAACCAACAACCTAAGAAGAGACAGAGTGGAGTGAAGGCAGTTTAGGAGCACATCCCCTGGCCTAATACTGGACTGCTTGCCATCCAAGCCAGGCTTCACATTTGTCTCAGTATAGTCTATAAAATGAAAGTGTTAATAGGTACTATCTCATATGGCTCTTGGGCATATTAATATATTTAAAGTGCTTATAAAAGTGCCTGTCACACAGTAAGCGCTCAATAAATGTTAGCTAGTGCTTTAATCTCTTACATACACCGTGATACACTTGATCCAATGGGAGTGGGAAGGCTTAGGAAAGTTGTAGACTGCAGGTCATTAGGGAAACAACCCCCCCAATACACGTGTACTTGGGGGTCTTTGCATTTTTAACCATCAGTTCTCCTTGGTTAGTAAGGCCAAGGCGTCAGGTAGGGTTGAAAGCCCCTCCCATGGTCACCCAGCGTTGATAGCTGAGACACTCAGCCCTTTCTGAGCTGAATCCTTCCCATCGGCCACCGGCTGGTTTAGGAAGGCGTTGGAGTCACCTTAAGTGCCCTTAATTTCTCTTCCTGGCCCTTAGGGGTCAGGAACAGGGAAGGCAGACCGAGCAGGAGGCAGGAGTACGTGCGTTCTCGGGCCTGGTGCAAGCCCCCGCGAAACTTCGTTTTCCTCCCCGGAGAGTAGGAGCTCACCAGGAAAGCAGGACTGCGAGCCCCCAGCACCCTCCGGCCCAGTCCCGCGAAGAGCGTTTTCCTTCCAGCGCAGACTGGGCGGGGCCGGAGGGGGCGGGACCGTGCCCTCAATGCACGCGCAGGGGGCGGGGTGGCCAGGCCGCTGTTGGTCCTCCGGCGGGATGTGGCCATTTGCGGAGCAGCGGAGGGTGGAGCCGGGGGCGGAGGCAGGCCAGAGTGGAGGCAGGTCCAGGCGCAGCTCTGACTGGGGCAGGTTGGCGGCGGTTGCCGCGGTGGTGACAAGAGAGTGGCCTGGTCCCTACGACCCGGGGCGGAGCTCTGCGATCCAAGTGCTCGGCTCCCCAAGCGAGGTGGGCGGGCGGCTCGGGACCCTGGCCAGGGCCGGCATGGAGCGGTGGCGTGACCGGCTGGCACTGGTGACGGGAGCCTCGGGGGGCGTCGGCGCGGCCGTGGCCCGAGCTCTGGTCCAGCAGGGACTGAAGGTGGTGGGTTGTGCCCGCACCGTGAGCAACATAGAGGTAAGGCCCTGCTGGGGAAGGGTCGCTCTGGGTGGCGTCGTTTCTGCCGCGCTAGGGTCCAGGTGGGGGATCGGGAGTGGTCGGAGCCAAGCTGTCACGCTGCCCTCACTTGCCCGCCACCCCAGGGTCACTTGCAGCAGGCTCAGGGGCAAGAGAGATGGATGCCTAGGTGGAGGGGAACTAGGTGCTTTTGGACCCCTCAGGGCAGGACTCCACCTTCGCTTTTCAAAGTCCAGTCTTTTAAGGAGCCTTTTCTCCTGACAGCCTCTACTCCAGTATACCAAATCTCTGACTCACTGGCATCTTCCTCCTCCTCTCTGACCGGCATGCCCGGGTTGGCTGAGGAAGGGAGAAGCCAGAGATCAGGGGCTAAGCCAGGGAGAAGGAAAGAAAGCTTTCCCGCCTCAGTGGCTAAGTTGGCTACTGGATTGCTTCCTCTGGTCCCCAGACCTAGCCCACAAAACCAAGCAAAGTGAGCATGTGTTGATCATGATCATTTTCACCCAGGACTGCGAGTGGGGTTGGGGTGGGAGTGGAACTTTTCTGAAGAGGTTCAGCTCCATCTTCCCCCGAAATGTGAGGGTTAGCTCCTACCCGATGGACATAAGGGACAAATGGGACATATAGGTAGACCTTTCTTCAATCTCACTGTCCCAGGTGGGACTGACTAGGTGAAATGGGGCATTGAACATGTGAGCCCTGGGGGACAAAGCACTGTGGAACTGAACCTCCTGGTTTTTCTCTTCACATGGGTTGGGAACCCCAAGACTTGTGAGCGATAAGAGCTCAGAGGAAACTGAAATGAAGTTGGCTGTGTTGGAGCAGGGAGGAAGAATACAAGAAATTTCCATCATAGGATCACTTTGGATTTGCCCCTGGCAAGACCCCTCTCAGGGACTGGGCTAGTGCTTAGCTTTCTCTCCACCCTTGCTCAAAGTCCCTGGGCTGGGAGAGGGTGAGGAGGCCTTGGGTGGGGGCAGAGCGGGAAGGTGTACCGGAAGGAGGACGGTCCCCCGCCCCGTGCTGCTGCTGACCAAAGGTGCACTTGATAGCCTCCTAGATAGTCCCAAGGTCACCTGGCTATACTGTTGCCCCACTCTGCCCCTCCCTTACTCCTTTCCTGAGGCGCTCAGGGCCCTGCCCGCACTTTAGAGCCTAGAGGATCAGACCAGGGATTAGACCACTTGATTCCCTAATTCTAAAGCCACTCTTGCCTTCTCTTCCTACCACCTCCCGACCCCAAACCAGCCAGGAAAGGGGTCCCTGAGCCCAAAGGAGATCCCCAGGCTGATCACTCAGCCCCAGGGTATCTCCTTTAATGAGGGAAGAACAGTTCTGCTGTGACGGGACTGACATGATTTCAGGTCACTTTTGAGGATAGATGAGGACAGGTAGGCCACAGAAGGCAGTGACAGGGAGTCCCTCCATTCTGGCTTCCTGCAGGGCTTTGAGTCTGGAGGAGGAAGGGAGAAGTTGAATGCCAGGGGAGGGGAGAATTCCAGGCTTCTTTGTCCACAGTCTGCTTTTATGGATTGGTTGATTCACTCATTCATTGATACTAAAACAAAATTTGAGTTCTGGCCTCCTACAACGAGAAGCCCTATTTCCTGAGGTGGTCGTGAGTAGGTGAAATCAGGTGAAAGGGGACTTCTGGGTCCCTGAGGACTGTACCTCTTAAGCTCTTGGCAAGTTAAAGCAGAAAAGAATTTCCTAGGTCACCTGACCCAGCCCTTTACTCTCAGCTTGGTCTGGGGGAAGGAAGGTGTTCCAGGGCAGCTGGCCAAGCCGGCCTTCCTCTAGGGCACCCTGCACCCGCCAACCCTCTCCCTCCCACACATGTACGTAGTCACCTTCACGAGGCTCAGGTGCCCGGTCACTGGCCTCCAAGGCTACCACATAGCTTGTTTTCTTCCTGATTCTGAATGGCAGCTTCCCTCATAGCCATCTCTCAATGGCTCGTCTTTCTCAGATCTTTCTCTCTCAGGGATCCTCAGTGTCTTGAGGACCCTGGCAATGCACAGGGGTACCCAATGTCACCTGCCACCTGGCTTGGCTCATGGTATCCAGAGAAACTTTGGGGTGGAGGGTGGTGCACCGTGGGTCAGAGAGAAAGAATCCGTCCTGACTTCCTGACCCTTTTTATAGACGGAGTGAGGGGAGACTGGCAGTTGGGCTCAACTGAAAAGTACGTGTGAGGACTCTGAGCCAACTGGCTGCAGTTTGTGGAGGGAGGGCGATAGTTTAGATATAAGCCCTTCTGGGAGGGACTGGATGGAGTGATGAGAGAGAAGAGAATCGAGGCCCTGGTGTAACCAGCTCAGTGACTCTTGGCACTGGCAGAAGCAGCAGGGGGTTGGGGGAGGCTTGCATCTCCCCTACGAGCGGAGGTGTGTTCCTATTGGGAGAGAGTCAGAAAAGAGATATCACTCCATTCCCAGAATCCCTGGGCCCCTTCCCTGACACGCTCACTGCCTCGGCCCTTCTCCCCTTTTAGACCTGAAGACTCGAGTTTATCCCTCAGGTTCCTCCATGGATGATCTCAGCCTCCCCTCCTCCCTCAGGGAGTGCTCTCACCGCCCCCCCACCCCGGGACTTTGACCACAGAGGACACGCTTTGGGGATGGGCAGTCCCAACATCTCTGTGGCTGCAAGTTGGCCGCCAAAGGCGAGAGTTCTGTGAGCAGTGACACCAGTGGGAGGTTATCTCTGGGTGGGGAGGCGTGGAGTGAGCGGCTCACCTCAGTTAGACCCCTGTTGGGTTTCATAGGAGCTGGCTGCTGAATGTAAGAGTGCAGGCTACCCCGGGACTTTGATGCCCTACAGATGTGACCTGTCAAATGAGGAGGACATCCTCTCTATGTTCTCGGCGGTCCGCTCTCAGCACAGTGGTGTGGACATCTGTATCAACAACGCTGGCTTGGCCCGGCCTGACACCCTGCTCTCAGGCAGCACCAGCGGTTGGAAGGACATGTTCAATGTAAGGGCTGCAGGCCTGTGGCTGGGGGTGACAGGGATGGGGGAGAGGCTGGGAGAAGAGCGGGGAGCCAGGAGCCAGGGGGCTGCTGGGGACAGACATCTACTGAGAGGGGCCTTCAGTTTCCTACCTGGGGCACTCCCCCCTGCTTCTCCCCTGAAGGAGAGAGAGTGGATGAATGGCCGTATCTTTTTCATTCTTCTTTCCTTTGAGCCCCTGGGGGGCAGTTCTTAAAGTCTAGGCTGATTTCTTTCTATTGGAAGAGATAGGGATAGGGGAGAGAACGGCTGGTTGAACGTCCCCGGGTGTCAGCACTGTGCTGAGTGCTTGGGACCATGGTCTTATGGGAAGAAAAGGGACCGAGAGACAGGAGATGAAGAAGATGATGATCTCACTCAGCCCCGCCAGTAACTATGTGGCTTCAGGCAGGTAGTTACACTGTCTGAGCTTCAGTCTTGTCACATTTAATTGGGATGAAACGCACCTAGACCATCAATATCTGGGGTCACAAACTCCAGTGTCCCCTGGGGCTGGGTAGGTACGTAAAGGAGGGAGGCGGGTCATGTGGGAAAGCACATGGACGTCTGGGGGTGGCTGTGCTGCAGTCTGGGCAGTGCGGGCAGATCCTATGACTTCTCTGAGAGCAGAGAGGACCTAGATTTTCATGTGGAACCTCACCCCTCCCATTCACCGAAACCTCAGCTCCAGGAGGGCAAGGAGTTTTGTCTATTTTACTCTCTGTCATAGCCTCAGCCTGCAAACACTCCACAGATAATTTTTGAATATATGAAACCTTCCAATACATATTGGAAATGAATTTTAAAATGTTTCAAAACCATGTGTGGACCAAACACAGCCTTCAGGACATGGGTTTTCAACTTCTAGACTGTATTGTGAGGCAATATTGGGGTATGAAAATATTCTGAGAAGTTGAAAGCATTGTGTAAATGGGATGCTTCTTTCCCCTCACAGTCCTTTTCACATGTGCTTACAATAGATTTAGCACCTAACAGGTGCTTGGGCCCAGAAATATGCAATGGAAGTTGAAACAATAAACGGGAGGTGAAGCACTGCCTTTGCCCTCAGAGAGCCTTCTGGGAGATCCGAGTTGTGGTAGTCACCTGCAGTAAGGGAGTCTTTAAACCTGGGCCTCAGCTTACCCATCTGTAAAGTGAGGCACATATATTAAATCCCTGAGACCCCTTTCAGCTTGAACACTATGTAATTCTCTTAGGATCGTCTTATGAGGCATCTCCCAATAGAACCACATCATTGAACACACAGGGAACCCCTGACCCCCGTACCTAGGAGAATCCACTCCACTGGCCCAAGGGGATCTGTTTCTCTTACTCCATCCATCCGTCCTCAGGAGCTCAGTTCTCTGCCCCAGAAACCCACATTGTTAAGAGGACCAGAAGCAGGGCTGGAAACCTCTTATGTCCTGCCGTGAATGCTGGGGCAGGTTTACACCGAAGTATTTGTCCTGATGCCTGGCTCTGACACCCGATAAAGAGAAACGTCTAATCTCCCGGCTGGTCTCCTCTCTTCCCAAGAGGAGAGAGCGGAAGACCTGCTGAAAGCTTTATCACCGCTTGTCCTCGTGGGTGAGGCTAAAGGGGTGGGGCTGGGTGGGAGCTTTAGAGCAGCGACACTTCCTCAGGCCTCTGCTCCAGGAAGGGCGGGGATCTGGGGTCACCTCTGCCAGAGGAGCAGGAGTGGGAGGGGGCCAAGGAAGGCAGGAAGCCCCCATGCCCTTGGGACGTCCCTTGCCATCCTGTGACAAGTTACCCCACGCTCTGAAGAGTCTCTGTGCCTAGTCTTACAGATGGAACAGAGGTTAAAGGAAGGTGTGGAATGAAGGAGGATCAGGCCTTCTCTCCACTGTAGTCTCAAGGGAGGGACAGGAAAGGCACAGAGACTAGTGGGTAAGGTGGGGAGAGGCTAAGATCTGTCCTGAGGAGAGAGATTTTTAAAGTCTTTTTTGGATGGATTTTAGGCTGTTTAGGAGAGAGGTGAGCCAGTGAAGAGTAGGGCATTTGGAGAAGAAAGGAGATGATTCCCTAAGGTAGAGGTCCTGCTGTTTGCACAGGAGATGGCCAAGACAGGGAGGGTTCCTGGGTTGTGGGTGTGTTTGGGGGGCATCATCCAGGGAGAGGTGCTTCCTCTGCTGTCAGCTGGGGCTGGTGGCTTGAGGGGGAGGAACCTAAAGCCAGGTGCCCTGTCCCCTTCATGGTCTCTGGTAGGATCTGGACTCTGTTTTGGATGCCACCCGCCCCCCCGCAACCGCAGGGTGCTCCGTGGCTCCATTACCTGCTCAGATGGGTCCAAGCCGGAGACACCCCATTGTCCCTCTGGCCTGCAGGTGAACGTGCTGGCCCTCAGCATCTGCACCCGGGAAGCCTACCAGTCCATGAGGGAGCGGAAGGTAGATGACGGGCACATCATTAACATCAACAGGTGAGGCCAGTGGCCGAGGGCTAGAGTTCAGATCACCACGCACCCTCCAAGCTGGGTGATCTGCTGCGGCTCATTTGACCTCTTTGGACCTCAGTTTCCTGGGTGGTAAAACAGGGATTTAACACCCAGTTAATACCCAAATGGCACGACTGTGGTGAGGGGAAGAATAGTATGTGTCAAATGCCAGCCCCTAGTTGGCTGGAAGGGGTAGCTCAGCCCCTTTGCAGCTGAAGCCTGGGGGCTCTCCTGGGACTGAGGTTCTCCATTCCTCAGGCCGCAGCATGAACCTCACCTCGTGGCACAAAGACTGCACAGTCTCTGTCACTGGGGAGTCCCCGGAGACGTGGCCTCTGTCCCACGGATCTCCCAATAGAACCACATCAGCGAACACACAGATGAAATCGAGAGAGTTCTGACAACCTGCGTGGACTGGAGACTGAATGCTGTGGTCGGCGTAGGGAGGACTTCTAGGAAGAGTGGGGCTCACAGGAGCTGCTTGAATTCCAGAAGCTGGGCCAGTGGCCCTGAGGCTGGCCTCTGGAGGTCCCGTTTAGAAGGCGTCCAGGGGGCGGGCTTGGCTGGTACAGCAGCGGGCACTGCTTCACTCTCTCCTTTCCCCTTCCCTCCTTCCACCCAGCATGTCTGGCCACCAAGTGCCACCCCAGTCCGTGGCGCATTTCTACAGTGCTACCAAGTACGCTGTCACTGCGCTGACAGAGGGGCTGAGGCAAGAGCTTCGGGAGGCCCAGACCCACATCCGAGCCACGGTGAGGGGTGGCCTGGCCCTGGTGGGGGTTGGGAGGCACAGGCCCGCTCACCCCACACACTCGCGGCCCGGGGGCCCATGTCCCGGCTGTGCTGCTTAGAGCTCCTGGGTCTGTACTGGGCCCACATCTACTGGGCTCTGCTGCTACCTGCATGGCCCTGCTCAGTACCTGAGTTCCTGCATTTCTCGGACTTTGAGGTGGGAGGCAGGTGACCTGAAGGGAACATGGTGGGGTGAGACTGAGGGAAAGCAAGGGATTGTGGGAAACCACGGCTGGAAAGTGGGACTCTGGGCTCTTCCCTTGAAGGCTGTATGACCTTGGGTGACTTGCTCAACCTCCCCAAACCTCAGTCTTCTCATCTGTAAAATGGAGATGATAATACCTCTCAGGTTATGAGGTTTTAAGGGACACCACTTTGTAAAACTGACCTGGCTTATAGTAATGGCTCTGTAGCTGGTAGGAATCATTCTGGTAATCCCCAGTGGCAGCTTTGGGGGGAGGAGGTGGCTGCTGGACATCGGGCAGCCCTCACTGTGAAGCTGGGGCCCTTTGGCTTCCATCCTTTCTCTGCAACCTCCCCAAGGCCTGGGGCTCAGCTCCTGAGCAGGCTGTCTCTGTTGGCCCAGTGCATCTCTCCAGGAGTGGTGGAGACACAATTCGCCTTCAAACTCCATGACAAGGACCCTGAGAAGGCAGCTGCCACCTATGAACACATGAAGGTGGGGCCCAGTGAAGCCATTCACTTCCTAAATGAAGGCAGAGGGAACCCTGGCCTTTAGACCTCGCCCTTCTAGCCAGCCTGTCGCCCCTCCTGCAGGGTGGGGGTGGGAATGGCGGTGCTGGAGAGGACCTCAGTGGTGGGAGGGGACTTGGATCCATCCTGCCCTCATCTCACCCCTTTCCCCTGGTGCTCTCAGTGTCTCAAACCTGAGGATGTGGCCAAGGCTGTCATCTATGTCCTCAGCACCCCGCCACACGTCCAGGTGAGTCTGGCCTTGGATGTCCATCCCCTGGAGGAGCCCAACCGCCCCCAGAGGAGAAGAGCAGAGGGGCTTTAAGGGGGTGGGGAGAGGGTCCTGGCTGCCTCAAGCCTTGTGCCTTCCACAGATCGGAGACATCCAGATGAGGCCCACGGAGCAGGTGACCTAGTTTCCTGTGGGGAGCTCCTCCTTCCCTCCCTGCCCCTCAAGGCTTGGCACCTGCCTCTGGATTTGGGGTGTTGGTTCCTGGACCCTTGGATTCCACTTCCTTTCTCCACCCCCAGCAGGGGCTAGAAAACTTGTTTGCGGTTTCATATAATCTTGTCAAATTGTTTCCACCGAATTTGAAAAATGGGCAGGAGAGGAGGTGGTGTCCCTGATTGTTCTCCCTGCTGATTCATTCGTGGGCTCCTTCTTGGGCTCCTTGGCCTTTGTTTGCTGTCCTTGGTCTCTTCCCTTTGACCTGGGAAAGGGGCTGTGGCCAAAAGTGGGGCTTTCCCCTATCTTCTTGCACCCCACCCCTGTCCCTTCAGGATGAGGCGGCAGAGGGAAGCCCTCACCTTCCATCTGAATGGCTTTTGGGGCTCTGGGCTTCCTCCTTTCCCTGCATCCCACCCCCCACCGCATCTCTTCCCCATCCCAGTTCTCCAGCCCCACTGTGGCTTCTCAGCCCCCGTTGGGGTCCTCACTCCACTCTGGCAGCAGAGTACCAGGGCCTGCCTCCCATGTGGGTTTCACTGTGATCATTAAAAAAGAAAAACTACGACAACCTACCTTGGCTTCAGAAGTGTCTTTCAGGTCTTCCCCCTTGCTGTGATCAGGAATGGTTGTGTCTCAGAGTTTCTTCCAGGAGAGTGGGAAGGTGGATGGATTGGGGGCATCTCTCCTGGAGTGTGGATTACCTTTGAGCTGGGTCTTGAAAATGGGTAGGAGTTTGCCTGCCAGAAAAGACAACAGGGCTTGCAAGGCGGGGAGGCCCAGAAGAGCATGCAGTGTTGTAGGAACAGCACAGAACTTAGTGCAGGAGTGAGGTGGGGCTGAAAAGGTAGCTCCTTGCCTGGATCCCTCGGAGGTCTGAGTGCTGAGCAAGGAGTCTGGCCATTACCTGTGGGCCAAGGGCATCGGTTGGTTTGTCAGCAGGTGCAGGTCAGGCACAGAGCTGTCACTTAGAGAATCAGCACCATGGCACAGGAAGTTATTGGTGGGGTCCCGCTGACTGGTGCCGATGGTTTGACAGGCAATAGAGGTGTAGAGGAGGGGCTGGATGTGGGAGAATCTTCTGAGGAAAGTCACCAGCGCCCGGTGGAGAATGGAATGTGGGGAGGGAGTCACCACGACTAACCAGGTTGAATAGGAAAGCCAATACATCCCCTTAAAGTGTCCTTTGCTGGTACCAGGGTAAATGAGGTCCTCCAGCCTCCTGGGACCTTGAAGGGTGCAGAACGCAGCCCACGGTAGGGTCAGCTCAGCGGCGAGCACCCCTCGGGCCAGTGACTGGGCGGTGGAGGTCGTCGCTCAGCCGGCCCTGCAGGGGGCGCTGTGGGCATGCGCCGTGCGGCTCCAGGCCGGGGGCGGGGCCGTCCGAACGCGGAAGCGGAGTGGCTCACGTGGGGGCCGGGAGGGGCCAGTCTAGGTTCCGCGGCCGGGTTCTGGCCAGCACACGACTGGGAATCCTGGCCTTTCCTGTATCTGAGGGGGTGGGCCGGTAGCAGCCTTCGGGTCCCTTTCATCTGCTTTCGGGGCCTGGGAGCGGGCCCCGGCGGGGTTGACCACTCCTGAGGACGCAGCTGGGGCATCGACCATGGCACTGCTCTCGGCCGTCGGGGGCGCGACCTGGCATTGCTGCGGTCGCCTCCTCACGCGTCCTTTCTCCCAAGCGTCAGGGCGTGGGGAGCGGCCCGGCGGGGAGGAGCTAAGCCGTCTGCTCCTGGATGACCTGGCGCCGACTCCGCGGCCGGCCGGGGGGCTGGAGCTTCTGTTTGGCCTGTCCCCGTGTCTCCTGGCTCTGCGGGCCGCCCGCCGCCGCGTAGCCCGGCTCCTGCTCCAGGCCGGTAGGTCCAGGCTGCAGGGGGAGCGGGCCGAGCTGCTGCGCGCGGCTGAGGCGCGGGACATCCCGGTTCTGCGGCCCAGTCGGCGGAAGCTGGACGTCATCTGCCGCTACCAGGTCCACCAGGGCGTCTGCATGGAAGTGAGCCCGCTGCGGCCCCGGCCCTGGGCCGAGGCCGGGGAGGCTCGGCCAGGAGACGACCCCCAGCAGCTGTGGCTCGTCCTCGAAGGGCTACAGGATCCCCGGAATCTTGGGGCCGTGCTGCGCTCCGCTCACTTTCTCGGAGTGGATAAAGTCATCACCAGCCGGAGAAACAGGCATGGCCTCCCCTTATTCCCCGTGTGCTCCAATTTGGAGGCGCAGCCGAGTTCCTAAGCACCTTGACCCTTGGGTGGTCCCTCAGCCAGCCCTCCCCAACGCCAAAATTCTCACCCCTAACTCTTGGGGGCTGGGGGGAGGGCACGGCACCGGGCTTGAGATCACCCAGCCTCATACGGTGGCATGGGAAAACCTTGCAGCTGCCCGCTCAGTCCTGTAGTCAGCAAGGCCAGCGCCGGGGCTATGGAGGTGATGGACGTGTTCTCCACTGATGACCTGGCCGGTTTTTTACAGGTAATGGCGCGGAGAAGGAGGGGAGGCGGGGTGTCAATAAAGAAGAAGAAATGAGCCAAGTTAAGTCTCTCCAAGGGCCCCCAGCTAGCAGCTGATGGACGAAAGGGAGAGAAGGGGGCGTGTTGGTATCGCTTCCTACATCCTTCTAAATCCCTTCAGGAAGAGAAAGACCCGGAGTTTTAAAAACCACACATGGTGGGACTTTCCTGGCCGTCCAGTGGTTAAGACTCCGCGCTTCAAATTCAGGGGGGACGGGTTCCATCCGCGGTCGGGGACTAAGATCCCACACGCTCCGCGGCGCGGCCAAAAAAAAGGAAAGCACACACGCACGGAGCAGAATCTGATGTTAGGGACTTTTACTGCACTCCCTTACGAGGTGTACGTCTTTGCGCCTCCTGCGGGTTTACGCAGTGCCTCACTGCCCAGTAAGCAGGTATTCAGTAAATGCTCAGCTGTGAAGAGGGGGAGCGGGCCGAGCTGCTGCGCGCGGCTGAGGCGCGGGACATCCCGGTTCTGCGGCCCAGTCGGCGGAAGCTGGACGTCATCTGCCGCTACCAGGTCCACCAGGGCGTCTGCATGGAAGTGAGCCCGCTGCGGCCCCGGCCCTGGGCCGAGGCCGGGGAGGCTCGGCCAGGAGACGACCCCCAGCAGCTGTGGCTCGTCCTCGAAGGGCTACAGGATCCCCGGAATCTTGGGGCCGTGCTGCGCTCCGCTCACTTTCTCGGAGTGGATAAAGTCATCACCAGCCGGAGAAACAGGCATGGCCTCCCCTTATTCCCCGTGTGCTCCAATTTGGAGGCGCAGCCGAGTTCCTAAGCACCTTGACCCTTGGGTGGTCCCTCAGCCAGCCCTCCCCAACGCCAAAATTCTCACCCCTAACTCTTGGGGGCTGGGGGGAGGGCACGGCACCGGGCTTGAGATCACCCAGCCTCATACGGTGGCATGGGAAAACCTTGCAGCTGCCCGCTCAGTCCTGTAGTCAGCAAGGCCAGCGCCGGGGCTATGGAGGTGATGGACGTGTTCTCCACTGATGACCTGGCCGGTTTTTTACAGGTAATGGCGCGGAGAAGGAGGGGAGGCGGGGTGTCAATAAAGAAGAAGAAATGAGCCAAGTTAAGTCTCTCCAAGGGCCCCCAGCTAGCAGCTGATGGACGAAAGGGAGAGAAGGGGGCGTGTTGGTATCGCTTCCTACATCCTTCTAAATCCCTTCAGGAAGAGAAAGACCCGGAGTTTTAAAAACCACACATGGTGGGACTTTCCTGGCCGTCCAGTGGTTAAGACTCCGCGCTTCAAATTCAGGGGGGACGGGTTCCATCCGCGGTCGGGGACTAAGATCCCACACGCTCCGCGGCGCGGCCAAAAAAAAGGAAAGCACACACGCACGGAGCAGAATCTGATGTTAGGGACTTTTACTGCACTCCCTTACGAGGTATACGTCTTTGCGCCTCCTGCGGGTTTACGCAGTGCCTCACTGCCCAGTAAGCAGGTATTCAGTAAATGCTCAGCTGTGAAGAACAGGTGGCTCCTGGTTCCTCCAGGAGGGGCGCGGCTTGAAAGGGCAACCTGAACAGGGACTAGTCTATGCCTTTCCCCTCGTCCCTCCCACAAGCGAAGAAACAAAGCAACAAAAGAAACCCTCAAAACCACCACCACCACCAAAAAAACCACTTCGATATCTAAGAAGGAAGGGGCAAACCTAAGTATTAATAAAACCCCTCTCCTGGTCTATACACATTTTTCTTCATCTGTGCTTCCCTTGCTGGACACAAGGGGGCAGTACTGCCTTGTATTTAGCAGCTTCCCTGACCATCCTCTCCCAGGGCTCCCGAGTCACAGTCCTTGGATCTCTTTTCTGTATATATTCATTTCTTGTTGGCCGCATCCAATCTGATGGCTTTAAATGCCATCTATATTCGAATGCCTCCAAAACTTGTATCCCTCCTGGATCTTGCTCCTGAACATCAGATTTACATATGTAGTTGCCTGCTCAACAGCTCTTTTTTTCTGTCTTATGGTCATTTCAAACAAGATTTCCAAATGTTGTTCCTGTTCCTTTTGCAGACTTACCCAGCTCAATTGATGGCAACTCCTCCATGCCTTCAGTTGTTTAGGCCCTGAAACCTTGGCACCCTCCTTGATTCTTCCTACTGTCACTCACCATGTCCCACCTGTTGGCATATCCTTTTGTTTTTACCTTGATGTTATTTCCACATTCTCACCATTTCCACTGTGTACCACTCTGGTCCAAGCCACCATCATCTCTAGCCTGTATCATTGCAGAAACCTAACTGGTCTGCTTGTTTCTGCTAGTGGCTCTCAACATAGGCAGAGTGATTCTGTAGAGACGTAAGTCAGACCATGTTACTAGTTCTCTGCTCAAAAACCTTTCAAAGCCTTTACATCTCTCAGAGTAAAAGCCAAAGGCCTTCCAGTGGCTTTTGAGGTCCTACCTCAGGTGGCCCTTTGTTTCCTCTCCTGTCTCAGTGGCTCCCTTTCCACTGGCCACCTTGTTCGGCTGTTCCTCATGCATGCCAGGTAAGCACCCGCCTCTGGGCCTTTGCACTTACTGATCTCTGCCTAGAATATTCCTCCCCCAGATGTGTACGTGGTGCTCCCTCACCTCCTTCAGGTCTGCATTCAAATGTCACTTCAGTGAGGCCTTCCCTGACCACCCTTCTACGAGGCTGGGATTTGGGCCTGTTTTGTTCATTGCCTTAGGCGAGTGCCTAGAATAGAACCTGCCCGTTCTAGGTGCTTAATAACTATTGACTGAATCTGGTGGCTCAACGAGGGAATGAATATAAGGGCAAGGCCGGGGCTCTGATGAAGGTGTGGTGAGCTAGAGCATGATTCTTCTTCCCTGTTTCAGGCCAAAGCCCGGCAGGGCTGGCTCGTGGCTGGCACGGTGGGCTGCCCGGGGCTTGAGATCTCCCTGTCTTCTGAGATCCCCATCACTAATTGCTTGGAGTTCCTCTGGGACCGGCCTACTCTTCTAGTGCTGGGTAGGTGGATGCCCCTGCTTTTCTGTGCTCAGACATGCATTTTCTGAGTGCCTGTGTGAACAGCTGGGGCCTCCCTAACCCTCTGGCCCCCATACCCTGCAGGGAACGAGGGCTCTGGTCTGTCCCGGGAGGTGCAGGCCTCCTGCCAGCTTCTCCTTAGCATCCAGCCCGGCCGGCAGCTGCCTCCTGGACTCGAATCCTTAAATGTCTCCGTGGCTGCAGGTGAGTCTCCACTCCCCTTACTTCTCTCCCTTTAATCACACATGTACAGCTGGTTCATCCTAAACAAGTTTCTCGTCTTTCTGTGTCTCTGTTGCTTTATGTGCCAAATGAGGACAATACCTACATCCTCTTGAGGATGAGGTGAGGGAGTGCCTGGCACATGATCCCTCCTCTTCCCCATCCTTGTCCTTCTGTCTGTGCAGGGATTCTTCTTCACTCCATTTGCAGCCAGAGGTCGGGTTTCCTGGTGGAAGGGAAGAGAGAGCAACCTCTTCAAGACCCCCAAGATTCCTCGGCCTCGTCTGAAGTGCCCAGAGTGGCTCAGCACCCAGGACTGTCCTCGGGATGAGAAGAGGAGAGGCAAGATGGGGGCTGACCTGGACTGTCCGAGGTGTGTGTGTGCTGTGGGGGCACACGCATCCATACGCTTGCATGTGCCGGGGTCTCTTGACTTCTTGCCTGAGTATGTGTACCCAGGCCCATGTTTATAAACCGCTGTCCCGGGGCTGGGAGCTTTGTGGTGGAGACCGGAGGAAGTTCACTTTCCCGTCTTGGCTTTGGACTTGGAATTGGAGATGGCAGCTTGTTAATTTCCAGGCTGTGCTGGGACAGAGGGTCTCTTTCTTTCCAGGCCCTGCCTGGAAGTCAAGGGAAGTTCAGATATCAGAAGGGAATCAAGCGGCCCAGTCCAGGGGTCCTCTTCCTCTTGGACCAGCGTGAGAATGTAGAGGGAAGCCCGGGGCTCTCTTGTGGGCCAGACAGGTGCAAATCCAGGCTCAAACCCTGCCCTACTGGGGCCTTGCGCACGTGCCTTCATCTTTTTGTGTCTCAGGGCCCTTGTCTCCACCTCTGTCACAGGGCTGTTGTGAGAATCCAATAAAACATCACCTGGTATCCAGCAGGCCCTCAACCAGTGAGCCATTATATCTCATTTCTCCTTTAGGTGGCAGCCTCGCTCTTTGGTCAGTAGTCTTCGGGCCGCTTTCACAGCCACCTCGGGAGATTCCTGGCTGTGGCCCTCCCCCCGCCCCCACCCCCAGAGGCAGGGGAACGATTAGCAAATACTTCCCACCCTACTGGCCCACCAGTAACCCCCATGGGTGAGCCATCAGTCAGTCTGCCTCTGTGGAGGGACCCGCTGAACCAGAGCCTTGGCCTTTGATTCTGGGAGGTGGTGAGGACCTCGCAGCATTGCTGTTTATTGTACAATCCAGACAACTTTGGTACTCCTCCCCCAGGGTCCCACAAGTGGATCAGAGGCCACTAGGATAAGTAACTTAGAGCAGTGTTGGCTGCACGTTGGAACCACCCGGCAAACTTTAAAAAACAAGTGACACTGGGGACCCACACCTCCCAGCCTGATGTAATTGGTCAGTGTGCAACATGAACATCTGAATTTTTAAAGCTTCCCAGATGGGTTTCATGTGCAGCCCAGACTGGGAACCACTAGTTTGCTCAGCCTCAGCAATACTGACGTTCTGGGCTGGTAACTGTTGTGAAGGCCTGTCCTGTGCATTGTAGGACGTTTAGCAGCATCTCTGGCCTCTGCCCAGAGGCCCAGGTGCTGGTAGCACCCTTCTCCCCCTAGTTGTGACAACCAAAAATGTCTCCAGACACTGCCACATGTCCCCTGGGGAACAGAATCGCTCCTAGTTGAGAACCAGTGCTCTGGAGCATGGATCTGGAGGACAGCAGCCCTAGGTGCGGATCCCCATGCTGTGTAACCTTGGCCGTTTCCTTAACCACCTGCGCCTCAGCCCCCTTCTCGGTCCAAGGGGGATAATCATACCTTCTTGGGTGGCCGGGAGGATATAGAGGGTGATAGGAGCTCAGTGCCTTACATATCATAGGTGCTTGGTAAGTAGTACTGCCCTTTTCTCTGTGGAATGGATTTATCTTGTAATTCTAATGGTGATGCCGTAATTACCTGCCAGGTACACACAGGTGTGTAGTTATGTCATGCAAACCAGGCACTCCCAAGACGAAGAAAATGCACCTGAGGCCCTAAGGCCAAGGATAAGGCCTGTTTCTCTTTGCACGTGGCCTCTGGTGCTGGCTTCATAGAGGCTGCTCAGCTCAGCAAGCGCGGTTAAAAGCCCAGGAGCTGGGGTGGCTGTGGCCATGGGTATGAAGGGCGGCAGGGATGGGATGCAGCCAGAGGAGAGCACAGTGGTGGCTGAGAACATGACCTTGGCTGTTCAGCAGTGTTTGCTTTGAGTTCCAAGTCTGACACTTGCTAGTGGTGTAAATGTGGACATGTCCTTTAACATTTCCAAGCCTTGGTTTTCCTCATCTGTAAATGGGGACAGTAGTGTCCACCTTGGAGGATTGTGGTATGAATCATTATGAGATTGTGCACATAAAGCCCTCAGCCTCATGCCCTCAGACTTCAAGGTGTTCTCACAGCGCCTGGGGGCCAACCTAGAGGTCAGGGCACTGGGCTCTGCCCTCCTACCAACCTGGCCTCAGTTTCCCCATAGGCTCTAGGGCCCCTTTCAGCTGCAATACACAATGGTTTACGGCCAAGAACAGAGGGAGTTGGGGGAGGGGCGGGGGTTGAAATGACATTTGCAGGACCCTCCTTTGTCAGGGTCCCCCAGCCAAGAGGGGACAGGTCTCAGAAGGTTGGTGTTCCCAGAGCAGCTCAGTTGTGACCAGCACCCCTGCCCCCCTCCAGGGCTGGCATCTTTTTCTTATTTTGGCAGGAGGTTAAATTGCCAGTACCGTCCCCCAGGCTGGGGTCCTAAACTCGACCCCCCTCCCCCCTCCTGCAGGGCCAGGCGCCAGGGAGCCCCACAGTTTGTAAATGTAATCAACCTTGGGGGGGGGGGGTCTCTGGCTTCCACAGGTGCAGTTAGCATGCCCATCTGCTAATCCCTGATTAATGATGTTTACAAACATGGGACTCCACTCTCAGAGCTGCTCGGCCCCTCCCTCCTGGGTCAGGAGGCAGGGGTCTTCCTAGCACCCCCAGCCCACTGCTTCAGGCCTCCCCAGCCAACACCCCTCTCCATCCCCTTCCCCAGGCAGTGAGCAGAGCTGGAGGTCCTTCCTCAGAGCCCCCTGGCCCAACTCTTACTGCACACAGATGGAAAGGAGACCCAGCGAGAGCACCCCTTCCAGGACACACGGTGTTGCCTTTACTCACCAGGCCGGCTCTAGCTCCGGGGCCACACACACATACCTCCCTTCGTGGAGGTGTGGGCCGGTCCCCAGTGCCCCAAGGATTGGGCTTCCCAGCCTCTCCCCAGACACCCCTCCCACCTTCCGGCTGAGGACTGTGTGGGCCTGGTCAGAGGCC
>NW_006791862.1:1146065-1171951 GCF_000442215.2 Lipotes vexillifer | reverse complement strand
TTGCTGTACAGCAGGAATTAACACAACATCGTAAATCAACTCTACATCAATTTAAAAAAAGAAAAAAAATCACACACTTCTGAATCAGACAGTCCTGGGTCCAAATATTGGGTCCAAATATTGGCCTCGGGCCAATCACTTAACCTGATTGAACCGCAGTTTCTTCATCTGTGAAATGGAAATAGGAACAGTACCTATCATAGAGGTCACCGTGAGCATTAACGATTGGTTGTATAAAAAGGACTTAGCACGGTGCTGGCGACACAGTAGGTGCTCAATAAATGTGAGCTTTTTTATGTCAGTGAAAGTAATGACAATGATAAGAATAATGATGATGATGATCAAAGGAGGCATTAGAGGCTACAGAGATGCCCAAGGAGTCCCCCTCTCTGGGGAGAAGGGCAGGTCCCAGCTCATTACTGGTGGGGGCTGGGTGGAGGTGTCAGATTGGAATCACTCCTGGGTCTATTCGCAGCTTCTCTGTTTCATTAACACCTCCCTGGTGGTCTTCAGCTCATCCTGCTGGGGGAGGTGCCTCCTAGAGCTCCCTGCTCCCCACTCCTGGGTCTGTGTTCAGACCCACATACAGAGAGTTTTATGTGGGAGAGAGGTGTCCACTGGCTTGGAGGCTGTCACTGTCCCCTCCCCCCAAGGTCCTGGGGGCCTGGTCAGGGGGTGTAGCACCTGAGGCTGTCCCTTCCTCTCCCCTCCCCCATCAACCTCTCATCCCCACTGCATCCCAGCCTGGCCGCTTCTTCCTTCCTTTTGAATCTCGAATCTCCCGGTGACTCGGTGTGAACATAGCTTGATCTTGGGTTCGCATCCTTACCCACCTCTTCCCAGCTGGATGACCTAAGGCAAGTGGCTGTCCTCTAGGACATGTATTCAGTTCTGTAAAATGGGGACACGATACTCACAGCCTGGTAAATTGTTAAGCTCTCTACAATGGCAGCCGTTGTTGTTATTTTACAGGGAACAACAACTGCTCTCAGAATTATCATTTTAAACCGCAGGACTTTGTTTAGCCAACTGGGGTAGGGGAGCAGGGCCAGAGCCCTGAGGACCATTAGGTTCAAAGAAGCAGGAAAGGGCATGAACTTTGCCCCAGTTAATTGTCCCAGTTTCCTCCCCAGACTGGGAAAGGGAGTGGGGCTGGTCATTGAATTGGGACGGGGAGATTTATACCTCGGGCTCTGGGAAGGCTGCTTCTAAACAAGGTTCCCCTCCACTACACTCCAAGAAGGATTCTTATGGAAATGCCTGTCCTTCGCCCCCTGCGTGCCCTCTCTGTCACAATATTCCATTTCAGAGGACACCCTTCACCAGCTGCGGCGGGCCGGGAGGAGGGGCTGGGCCCGGGCTTCCCCCCCAACCCCCAGACTCAGCAGTCTGGCTGAACTTGGCCCCTTCTGCGTTCTCCTGCCACCTCTGCGCCCCAACCCTGGTCCGCCTCAGACACCCTGCTTTTTGCTGAGGTTTGTGGGTGTCAGAAGGGAGACTCTAAAAAGTGGTACCTTTTGTGGTTTATCTGTCACCTCAAAAAAACATCAGTGGGC
This sequence comes from Lipotes vexillifer, assembly GCF_000442215.2. Lineage (NCBI taxonomy): Eukaryota > Metazoa > Chordata > Mammalia > Artiodactyla > Lipotidae > Lipotes > Lipotes vexillifer. The sequence continues at coordinate 1,170,395 of NW_006791862.1, read as the reverse complement.
TGAACAGTTTCCTTCAGAAAGAAGAAAATGAGACACAAGTCAGCAAACGAGGGAGACAGTAAGACAGTGGGCTTGGTCCCTTCTTGCAAGCAGCCTCACAGGCCTCCCCACAGGCCTCTGCAGACACTAAGCCCCTCCCACTGCCTAGGAACACCCACTCCCCTCCTTTAGACTATGGGGCAGGAGTTAGTTAGCTTTACTCCTTTTGTATTCCCGGGTCCCAGCACAGGGCCAGGCACATACTGGAGGTTTAAAAACCATGAATGAACAAGCAAATAGGTCCTGAGATGGGAGACTAATTGCCTCCCTCTCCTCTTCTCTATGGTGGGGTGGGGGGCAAATCTCTCAGCATGTTTCCAGCTGGTCCTGACCTTTCACCTTTCAGAGGAGGCAAGATGCAAATGGTTCTCCAGCCACAGCTGCTCTTGATTCTCTGAAACAAAGGAGCTAATCGAGGGCTGAGGGGATGCTCTGTAGAACCCCTCAGCCCTCAGCCCTGCTGAGACCCATCTGCATCCAGGCCTTGCACAGATGCCCCTCCCATAGATGGGGGTACTAGCTGCAGGTCAGGCACTGCCAGGGGCTGGATCTTGTTTAAGTCAGAGCCCTGAGACCAATACACATACACAACAGTCTCGCCATGGTGAGTATGGGACCCGCAAGCGGTGTGCTGGCAGCAGGGTGATGATGATGATGATGATTATGATGATGATGATGGTGGTGATGGGACGAATATTTATTATGTATGTGCCATGCGCTAGCAGTTTTACATGCCTCATCTCCTTTAATCCTTAGGATGCTTTGGGGTGGGCACTGTTACTACTTTTGGTTTATAGACAGGAAATGGACCCTGAGGGGTCGAGTAACTGGCCCAGGGTCCTGGTGTGGCAGTCCAAAGGGTTTGGGAGGGAGGGAAGGAGGGAAGGGAGAGAGGGTGGGGAGCTGGGGTTGGCAGGAGAGGACCTGCAGCCCAAGCGTCCGCTAGGAGGCTGCTGCTCAGGAGGCCAAGCCACATCTGCACACAGCCACCCTCCCTCACCCCAACACCAGGCCCCTCCCCCATGCAGCACCCCACCCTGTCTCCCCACTCCACCTCTTCCCAACCATCTCGACAAGCTCTCAGTGGGTCATGCCCGTGCGGGAGCACCTCCACCAGCTCCCGGCTCAGTTGTGGGTGTTATGCTCAGGCTGGGAGGCCAGAGTGACAGCCCAGAGCTGCTGTGGGTGGCATGTGTCCTAGAGACACCCAGACTTGGGTTTAAATCCTGGCTCTGCTCCCACATCTAAAGGCTCAGGCCTTAGCTGAGTTTCTGAACCTCTCAGCTTAGTTTCCTCCCTGTAAAATGGTGCCCAAACTGGCTTTCTCCCAGGGTTGTGCTGGGGCTTGAGAGAAAATGCCCTGGGCATGAGGTAGGCCTTCAGAACTCTTCCTTGCCCCCCCTCTTCTGTCTCTCTTGGGGGCCTCCCTCTGTGTCAGCCTCTTTACCCTTCTTAGCTCAGGGTCTGGTTCTTTCTCTCCTTCTCAGCTCTGCCTCTGTTTTCTGATGATCTCCATCCTGTCTGCCTGTCACTGGGGGTCCCTGTTGCTGCTCCCTCTCTGGGGCTGTGTCTCCACATCCTGTATGTCCCTCTCTTTTCCTCTCCTCTGGCTCTACCCTGTAGGGCAGATCGATGGCAGCCACTAGTTATCGATTGGGGTGGGCATCCAAGTGTGGCTGCTGGAGGCCAACATTGACGGACAGGATCGGTGCCCAGGCTGATGGAATGGCAGTTGTAGAACCTGGGGCTGCAAGGCAAGAAGGGCTCCCACCTCTCCTGCCAGGACCTGGGAGTGGGAGTCCTTAAAGCTGCAGACCCTGCCGCTAGGATGGGAATAGAGGGCGGGGCAGAGGGTCTCTGAGGACAGACAGCCAAGGCTTAGCTCATGCTGTCATTTAACAAGTATTTATTGAGCATCTACTATATGCCAGCTGGGGATACAGCAGTGAGTGAGTCAGCAAAACTCAGTAAGTAAAATTATATAGTGTGTTCTGCGAGAAATAGAGCAGGGAAAGGGGGATGGAGGTACACTTTGGGGGAAGGCTCCATTTTGAATAGTGTAGTTAGGGATAGGCCCCCTTGAAAAGGTGACCTTTATGCAAAGCCCTGAAGAAAGAGAAGGGGTGAGCCCTCTGAGAGCATTCTGGGCAGTGGAAACACCAAGTATGAGCAGAGACCCTCTGGTGGGGGCAGGCTTGGTGTGTTCTAGGCTCCCAAGGAGGTTGGTGGTGGAGTGAGGAATAAGGAGAGCAGGAGGAAATGGGTGGGAGGGAGAATGGCGGGGGTGGGTAGGCGCGCGCATGGCTGGGGGTGGACAGTCAGTCCAGGGCTGTCAGCTGCCCCAGCTCCAATCTGAGAGGCCCGAGCAGCTCCCACACAAGGGTAGCTTCTAGAATATGATTCTGGTGCTCCAGCCATACCCGGAGGTTTTGTGTTTGTTTTGGGGGTTTTTTTTGTTCTTTTTTGTTTATGTTTCGGTTTTTTGTTTGGGTTTTTAACTGAAGTATACTTGGTTTACAACACTGTTAGTTTCAGGTATACAGCACAGTGGTTCAGTGATACATATATATGTGTGTGTAGGTATATATTCTTTTCCCTTATAAGTTATTACAAAATATTGAGTATAGTTCTCTGTGCTATAAAGTAGGTCCTGTTGGTTATCTAGTTTATATATAGTAGTGTGTATATGTTAATCCCATCCTCCTAATTTATCCCTCCAACGGTGACCACGTTTGAGGTCCTTCACTGGCTTTGTCAATCAGATAATGCTCACAGCAACTCTCTCAGTAAGAATCTCTCAGTCCTTGGTGAGTTGGGGAGACTGAGGCTCAGAGACATTTGGCAACTTGCCCCGGGTCATGCAGCTGGGAAACGGCAGAGCTGGGACTCAAACCCAGTTTTGTCTAATTCCAAAATCTTTGCTTTTTCCTTCTTTTTTGCCTACCACCTTATTAACCATTTTTAAGTGTACGGTTCAGTAGTTAAGTATATTCACATTGTTGTGCAACAGATCTGTGGATCTTTCTGTCTCACAGAATTGAAACTCTATACCCATTAAACAACTCCCCATTCCTCTCCCCACCACCATTCTATTTTCTGTTTCTGTGAATTTGACAACTTTACTCATATATGTGGAATCATATAGTATTTTTTTTATGACTGGCTTATTTCATTTAGCATAATGTCTTCAGGGTTCATCCATGTAGCATGTGATAGGATTTCCTTCCTTTTTAAAGGCTGAATAATATTCCATAGTATGTATATACCACCTTTTGTTTATCCATTCATTGGTTGATGGACACTTGGTTTGCTTCCATCTCTTGGCTATTGTTGAATAGTGCTGCCATGAACACGATGAGTGTGCAAATCTCTTTGAGGTTCTGTTTTTAATTCTTATGGATATACCCCCAGAAGTGTGATTGCTCGATTATATGGTAGTTCTGTTTTTAATTTTTTGAGAAACCATCATACTGTTTTCCACAGTGGCCACACCATTTTACAATCCCCCGACAGTGCATGAGGGTTCCGGTTTCTCCAGATCCTCACCAACACTTGTTATTTTCTGTTTGTTTGTTTGTTTTTGATAGTAGCCATTCTGATGGGTGTGAGGTGATATCCCACTGTGGGTTTGATTTGTGTTTCCCTAATGATTAGTGATGTTGAGTGTCTTTTTTTTTTTTTTTTTTTTTTTTTTTTTTTTTTTTTTTTTTGGCCGCGCCAGGCGGCATGTGAGATCTTAGTTCCCCGACCAGGGATCGAACCTGTGCCCCCTGCATTGGAAGCACAGAGTCTTAACCACTGGACTGCCAGGGAAGTCCCTGAGCGTCTTTTCATATGCTTGTTGCCATTTGTAAATCATCTTTGGGGAAATGTTTATTCAAGTCCTTTGCCCAATTTTTAACTGTTATTTTTTTGTTGATGTTGTTGTTGAGTTGTGGTTCTTCATATGTTTTGAATATTAATCCCTCATCAGATAGTGACTTACAATTATCCTCTCCCATTCTGTAGGCTGCTTTTCACTCTATTCTGATGCACAGAAGTTTTACATTAAAAAAATTTTTTTAATATTATTTTTATACAATTTTTAATAGATTACTTTCCTTTTACAGTATTACAAAATAGTGGCTATATTCCCTGTGTTGTACAATACATCCTTGAGCCTATTTTATACCCAGTAGTTTGTACCTCCCACTCCCCCATTCCCAGACTACCCTCTCCCCACACTGGTAACCACTAGTTTGTCCTCTATATCTGAGTCTGCTTCTTTTATGCAACATCACTAGTTTGTTATAGAAGTTTTAAATTTTGATGTAGTCTCATTCATCTATTTTTTCTTTTATTGCCTGTGTTTTGGGTGTCAAATCCAAGAATCCATTGCCACTCCTCTCTGCAGTCAACAATTCTGCTGACACCTTTGGGTGGCTGGGTGGGAGGGAATGGGGAAGGACAGTTTGCAACAGTTGAGGGAATGAGGAAGTGTTTAGCCAGGAGAGCGGAAGCACGTGGGTGGTAGTGGTAGGAGCAGTGGCCGTGGTATTCAAATTACAGAAGCGCTTTCATGGAGCAGAGCAATGACCCAGAGGGCAGGATTGGGCCCAGTAGGAGGCTCGGGGAGTCAGATAGCAGCTCAGTCTAACAGGATTCCAGAGGTTGAATGGGGTACTTTGGAGGTAGTGAGCTCCCTGTCACTGGAGGAGTGCAAGCATTCAGATGACCACTCAGGCGGGATGTGGCACAGGGGCTTCAGGCACATGATGTTAAGGTTGGGTTGATGGCCTCTGATCCCTTCTATGATTCAGTAAGGAAGGAGGGAACTTCAGCCTGTGGGGTGGGGTAGACAGGATTCCACCTGACAAGTGACCTCTCTTCTGTGTCCGGGGAAGTCTTGCAATTTGGGGTTGAGCTGTGGAGGAGATTCCCTGAGTTCCCGTCACCCTGGAGCCTGAATCCAAGCTCTGACCTGGATGGCCCAAGGATCTTGGAGCCCTGGGCTGGAAGAGGAGAAGAGAGGTGAAGATGTGGCACCTTCATCACCTGCGAGGTGCTGCTTGCGAGCAGAATGAATTGAGGGAACACAGACTTCAGGGCCTGGCAGACCTTGGTCCGGTGCTGCCTTGGGCACTTGCAGCCTGGGTGGCTGTGGGCAATTTCTTTAACTTCTCTGATCCTCACTTTCCTCAGCTGAGCAAGGGGCCATTGCCTCTCTTGCAGGGTTTTCTGCAGAATGACGATAAGTGCCTGGAGGCTGGCTGGTGCTCAATAATTGCCTTTCACCACCCTCCAAAGCCAATGACCTTGAGTGGCTGTACGACCACCACCCTCCGGTGCTGCTTCCCACTGTTCTTGGCCTTGGCCAGCCCCTCTGACCTGGGAGGACCTCGGCCCCTCATTCCTTCTGAGGCTGGGAATCCAGACTCCTGGATCCAGATCCAGAACCCAGCCTGGCCATTGGAGATGCCCAAGCCGGCCCAGGGACTCTCTCGGCCTGGTTGGGTGGGGCTGGGTGGCAGCCTCATCTCCCCTCTGTTGGTCTTCTGTCAATGCCTGTCCTGATGGCTACTGGCCCTGGAGCCTCCTCAGTGCTGGTTGCCCGGTCCCTCCCAGCCCTGCAAGCTGTGCCTGGGCCCATCTCCTTGTATGTTGCACCCAGAGATCCCCCATGTAACCCCCAGCCCAGCACCCCCCACTGGGGCAAAAAATCAAATCTCATTAAAGGCCATTGATTTTCCTGCAAATGTGCTGCTAGTACACTTTGAGGATTCTCAAGAGGGTGAGAGGACTGGAGAGCTGTCTGCCAGAGCCCCCAGCCCGCTCTTGCCCTTCAGCACAGCGAGGTTCTGGATATGCCACGGATTTCTGGGGAGTGAGTAATTTCTCTGTCTGGCTGCCCCCATCTTCCTACAAGGCTGGGGCAGAGGGGTGTGTGTTTCTGTTTGTGTATGTCTGTCTTTGTGTGTCAGTGTGTGATTTTGGGTGTCTGTGTGTGTCCCTGGGTGTCGGTGGTATGTCTCTGTGCATCTTTGTGTCCATTTGTCTCTGTATCTGTGTATATATCTAAATGTGTGTGTGTGTGTATGTGTGTGTGTATGTGTGTGTGTGACTGCAGCAGGGGATATGATGCTTGGCTGGCAGTTGAACTCTTGATGCTCTGCTGCCCATGAACCAGGCAGCCTGGGGAAGGGACTTGACTTGGGGTAAACCCAGGATATGGATCTAGATCCTCCAAGGGGCCAAGGGCTGGGAGGACTCTGGAGCGGGCATAGGCTTCCCTGCCCTCTCCTACCTACCCCTGCTGCCCCTTTGTCATCTTGGAAATGGGACACCTTGCTGGCTTTGTTGGGGTGTTTGATTTGCGGTTTTGGGGGCTGGTAGAAAAGATTCACAGCCTGATGTTAGGGGGCGGTGCATGAATTCTTCCCTCCCCTCCCTTCCCCCTGAACTAAGAGCCCCAGGTAAATGTTTAGAGTTGAGTGGACATATATTCACCTGGTGAGTCTGGAGAGAGTGGATTAGGAGAGAAGGTTGGGCAGGGAGGGTGCCAGGGAGAGGGTGGGCACAGAGGGCATTCCTGTCTGCCGGGGCCGTGTTCCTAGCGCAACATCCAACATCAAGGATGGCCTCAATGGGGATAAAGGTCACCCAGGGGCCCTTTGGCCTTCATGGGGTGAAGTGGCTTATGGCCTGACTGTAGGCTGGGCCGTTGGCCTCTAGCCCACCTGCCAGGGGCAGAGGTCAGCCGTGGTGCTGAACTGGCCTTCTAAGCCCTGGGACATAGCTGAGATGCCCCAGCGAGCAGCCTCGATGGGGCCTCCTACACATTTGGCGGTGGAACGGGCCCTGGGTGTGTGCCCTCAATGAAGCCTCGCCCGCCACCTCTGCCCCAGCCCTGCACAGGCATGTCATGTGAATTCGTAGATGTGCATGTGTGTTCGCACCACGGCCTCTGCCGGGAGAGCTGGGAGCGGCTCTCCGGGTTCCGGGGACAGGCCAGATTTATGGTGCTGGGAGAAATATTTAGGCCCAAGACAGTTTGGTTGTGTTAATTATGGAAATCTAAAGATAATCTATATTTAATGCTGAATTTTGTCAAATTTGCTAAAGAATTAGGGGAGCATGTGCAAACAGTGACACTTCGATGAAGAACAAGGTGCAATTAAACTCTGAAATTTACAGTGGAATAATTGGAGAGCATGACAAATATAGTTATCAGTAGCAACTAATTAGGGGTGTGCTCGAGGTTTCTGGGCTTGATTAATCTCACCTAGATGCTAATAAGTTATGCTGGGCAGCTGATTCCCTTTGTCGCCTCCTACTTTCCACCCTCTCTCCAGAGCACTTGGGGGGCAGGAATGTGGTCTCCTCCCCTGGAGCAGCCTGGCCTGAAGGGGACAATGGGGGCACTGGAGCTCCTCTGCTGAGACCTCTCTCCTCACCTAAGGATGACCTGAATGCTTTGAGCCTCCCCTGCTCAGGCATCCTGGGGTCTCACTGGTTGGTAAATTCTTCTTGGTGTCTCACTTGAGGCTTATTGAGATTGAGGGAGTGGGAAGGGGTGCTGAACCCCTCTTCCCCCCAGATAGATTCCATGTGCACCCTCCTCCTTCCCTCCCAGGTGTCTGCTAATCTTCCTTGCTGCTGACTGTGGCCAAGGCTTAGATCCACTGATTGAAATTTAGGCCCGAGCTGGTGCTCTTACCCGGCTGGAGTGTGGCCAGCGCCCTGGGCATTTCTGCCAGGCTCAGCTATGAACTAGAATTGTCTGCTTCCTCTCTGCCTCTCTCCCTGCCTCTGAGTCTGTTTCCTGCCCAGATGCCTCTCTGGGACCTGCTGTCCTTGTCCCCCTTCGGGGGCCCACCCTTTCCTCAGAAGTTCTCCTGTCTGCCAGGTGCTCCACTCGGGGTCCCCCAGGGCTGGTGGGGCATGGACCCCATCCTGGGCGGCCCCTCTGCTATTTCCTGCCTTTACTCAGTGTCATCTGGCACAGGACAGGGACTCCGATCGGTAGCCTCAGATGAGGTTGGCACATCTAAACTGGGAAGTTGGGTGAACTGTGACATTCTTTGTGAATGTCTTCGATACGCCAGAACTCAGCATGAGTGTGTGTGAGCGTGTGTCCATGGGAGGCTGGGATCCTGACGTGGCTGGTGGAGAGACTGGGGGTTGGGGTGCAGGAGGGGGACAGGGGTCTTGAGAATGCCTCCCCGTGGTAGCTGGGCCAGAGTGGTCCTCCTTCCGGGAGGAGGGAGCCTTGCTTCCTTGAGGCCTTGGTTTCTCTTCCTGCCTTGTGGTCTGAGGAGCTTTGAGGTCAGACCCACCTGGGCTTGTGTCCCAGCCCCGGGGTCCTGGGCTGTTCCTAACTAGGACAGGTCTTGGTTTCCTTCTTTGGAACAGAGATAATTACTTCAGGGCACTTGCCCCACGGTCACGAGGACCTGGGGTAAAAGGTAAGGAGCTGAGCAGACCCTCAGTAAAGGGGGCTCCCTCCCTGCCCCCCTTCCGACCCCCCCTTCATTTTTCAGGGGACTTACATACCTCTTCAGTCAATGTTGGGGCCCTGACTGAAGGAGGCCAGAGTGGGAAGCAGATCCTGGAGCTTCACCCTCCCCAGCACCTGCCTCCAGGCGGGGAACCCACGCAGCTTGAGGCCTGTGTGCGGTGGTTAAAAAAGGGCTTGTAAGGTCTCCAGTCAGGACATGAGGTGTTAACTTTTGTTAATGGAAGGAGGTGGCTCCCATAGCCTTCTTGCCTCCACTTCCTGTCCAAATGATAAGCCTAAAATGCAAATCAGATCGTTCCTGTCCTGGCTCAGAAACCTTCAATGGCACCTCCTTGCCTCCAGGAGAAAGTGCAGACTTCCTAGCCTCAAGGTCAAAGCTATCCACAATCTGTCCCAGGCTGGTTCCCACGTCCTCTTGGACCCCTTGAAGTCCCTTTGCTCTACCCCTTCCCCCTACCCAAACCCTCTTCCCCAAGCCCCCGTGGCACCTGACAGTCTGAAGGCTTTTACTGCGGGCGGTTTCCACGACCTGAAATGTCTTCCTTCCTGCTCGCATCCCCGTGTCCACCTTCTGGGAGACCCAGCTCAAGTCTCACTGCCCCTGGCCCCCACAGATCCTGCCCAGATGCTCCCTTTGAACCTGTCTGTCCCTTCCCCACCCCCATCTGAATTCCTTCTGGTTGCAGTTGTCCCTTGTAGCTGTGTCAGACTCCTCCACCAGGGGGCAATAGACGCCGTGGGCACAAGCCAAATGGACCCCCACCCCCACACCTCCACTCCCGCCCTGGCTGTACCCCTCCTTGGGCCTACCTCTGCTGTGCTGTCTCCTGGACTTCAGGGCTGGAGGATTTGGGGGCAGGGCGTGTTTTGTGCCCTTCTCTGCAGAGCTAACACCCTTTGAGAGTTGGATGAAAATGACAGAACTAGCTTTTTAATTTGTTTGTACACTGGGGCAAGTTTACCAGGCACCACTGACGTCCTGGGTCCCCAGGGCAGGCCTTTGTTGGCCCATTTTACAGATGCGGAAACATGTCTTGGTCATTGCTTAATCTTTCAGAGTCTGACAAGTCACAGATGCAGAACACATTGGATAAACCGAGGCTCAGAGCAAATTTGCTGAGGGTAACAGGACCTGTGAGGGGGGAACTGGAACTCAAACCCAGGCGTCTTCGATTTCTAGGTTAGCAACTTTTCCTCCACACCAGTTTTTCCGATCATTCAAGACTCTGGTCCAATCCCTCCCTGTCAACGTCACAGCCCCTGTCTCTGAGGCAACTGCAAATGGCGCCTCAGTCTTCTGACTCCAGCCCCCAAATCCTCAAGTGCTGTGTGTCTTTGGACAAGTCACTAGCCTGTCTGATCCACAGCGATCTGTGAAATGGTCAGGCGATGCCTAGTCACTTCTTTGCAGGGTTATTATGGGATGCAAAGAGATGATGGACGCAGAGGCCCCTCTCTCCTAGGATGGACCCCCCGCGAACCTGCACTGGGATGTTCTCCCAGGGACTCTTGGTTTGTCACTGGAGCTGGGAGGGAGAAGAGCAAACACCTGCAGGTCTCGTTCAGCCCTTCTCTGGGGGGAGAAGAGAGGTCTGGGGGGGATCCTTCCTCAGGAACCTCCAGCCCTTGCAGCTGCTGGAAGTGATAGGGCTCCGTTGCCATGGCAACTCGGGCCAGCCGCCGTTGACCTCACTTAGGATGATTACCTTTCAGCAAATAAAATAATGGTGTTAATAAAGAGGCTGTTCGCCCCCTTGTCCCCCACCCTGCTTTGGCCCATTCCCCATTCCCAGCCTGGGGGAAAGAGAGGCCTCCTGGACCCAGTTACCCCCGGCCTGTGGGACGCCTTATTTGTAGATAAGTTGTTGGCTCAGACCCTGACTTGGTTTTAATTTCTCCTGTTTTAAGCATCTCTCACCCTCCCTAGCTTGCGCTCAGCCTCCTTGCCCCGATGTCTCTGTTGCAGAATTGAGATAACACTGCTCTTTCTGTTTTCCTTCGACGTAGCTTTGAACACCAACCGGGCCTCCCAACTATCAGCATAGTAAATTCTACTTATGGAGGTCCTGCTGGGTGTTACACGCTTTACAAGTACCTCCAAATATGTCTTTATTCCCTATCAATTCAGGAGCTTCAGTACCGCTTCACAGGGGGGAAGACTGAGGCCCTGGGAGAGGAAATGTTTGTTTGGACAGGGCTGGAAATCTGGGTTGGTCTTGCCCCTGGACTGGAGAATGGGCTCTCCTCACAGGTGTGGCCGTTTGGCCTGGGGACATTCAGTTCAGCTGCTGGTCGATACACACCATTGGCTTGCCACCGGGCTGCAGAGATGGACACATCCACAGAAAACAGAGATGCAAGATGCATGTGACACGTGCTCTGAGACCAAGAAAATGGCGGGGACCCAGCTCGAGGTGCTGAGTCCCCGTGGGAGATGAGGAAGACGAGACTGGCCAGTATTGAGCCTCTGGTAAGTGGCTGACGCTGGCGAATGCCTCAGGTTTGTCATCTCACATGATGCTCATTACAACCCCATTTCACAGGTGAGAAGAGTAAGGCTCAGAAAGTTTAAGTGAATTTTTCAAGGTCACACAGCTGGTATGGAGCAAGGCTTCAAACCCAAATTTGCCTGACCTCCCTGCCCATGCTCAGTGCCCGTTCGACTTTATCAGCGAGAGAGAGAGAGAGAGAGAGAGAGACAGACAGACAGAGACAGAGACAGAGACAGAGACAGAGAGACAGCGAGAGACAGAGGGAGAGAGAGAGACAGAGAGAGAGGTGGAACACGGTTTCCATACACTGTTCATTATGTGACGCTCTTGTTCAAAATAAAGAGGGGTTACCGAAATGGTGGCTAGTACTTTTCACCAATGAACACAAAATAATGCAACGTGATTAGGCTATTGGAAAGCTCACTTAAAGCTTTACAGTAATTATTAGATCAGGGCTTTGTGGGCAGTGCTCTCCTGTGATGGGGCAAACTTTCGAATTGTGAGGGGGACCATCCTCACTAGGTTCTGGGGTCTCTCTGTGACTGGAGGAATAGTGTCACAGGACAGAATGTCAGCAGGCTGGATTTGAGGCCCTTGGGAAATGAGTCCCAGGGTAGAGACCCTTCCTGGTCTTCACCCTTGCCCCCATGAGAGCCCCTGCTCCAGACAAAGTGAATAGACAGGGCAGAGCCAGGCCGAGGCCGGGGCGCCCTCCGGGCACACTAGGTGGCGCTCTGACATCGGTCAATCCTCGGAGCTCCTGGCTGTGCTGTGGCCTGAGGGCCTGGCAGGAGTGACTTTGAGGGGGAAACAGGTCGCACTAGACCTGACGCCGGTGTTAGGGCTAGGCGAGGGGCACTGGAAAAGTCAGAAGCCAGGCTCGGGGTCAGGAGCATTGTCCCTCCCACTCGTGACTCCTGGTCATCCACGGGGCCCCAAGCGGTAGAGAATGGAACAGTGGCAGTGGGAGGGACCAGAGGTGCTGTGTGGGGATGGAGGTCAGGGGGTGAGGCTGGAGGAGCCCAGCCATGTAGGGGGGACCCTGAGCAGGGTGTCCTGTCATTGACCACTAAAGCCCAGGGTTCTAAACCCAGGGCCCACCTGGAGGTGGGGTTTGCCCACCTTACTTGCCGTTGGAGCCCAGGGCAGGTAAGATGCTGGGGAGGAAGCAGTATATTTAAGGCCTCCAGCCTCTATGAAAGGAAGCCTTGAGAGGGCTTCCTTGGTGGTGCAGTGGTTGAGAATCCGCCGACCAATGCAGGGGACACGGGTTCGAGCCCTGGTCCGGGAAGATCCCACATGCCGCAGAGCAACTAAGCCTGTACGCCACAACTACTGAGCCCGTGCACTGCAACTACTGAAGCCTGTGCGCCTAGAACCCGTGCTCTGCAGCAAGAGAAGCCACTGCGATGAAAAGCCCATGAACTGCAATGAAGAGTAGCCCCTGCTCTTTGCAACTAGAGAAAGCCCGTGAGCAGCAACGAAGACCCAACACAGCCATAAATAAATAAATAATTTTATATTTTTTTTAAAAAAAAGGAAGCCTTGGCAAGGAAACAGCTTTGCTCCCAGGGCAAGATGCAGGCACAAGACCAAAGACCTTAAATTCAAAGGTCTCTGTTTAGCTGTGTCCTAGCCATGGGACTAGGGGCAGGACACTGAGACCTCTGCTTCATTCTTTGTGAAATGGGCATGATTCTCAGAGTTGTTAGGAAGCTTAAACGAGACTGTGCACACAGAGGCGCTCAGTGTGCCCGGGTGAGGTGTCCCTCTTGGCTGTCGGTTTGCAGGAGTGGCATCTTGCATCCTTTCCTTGTCTGAAGGCCCAGTAAATGCTCAGTGATGTTGGTTGATTAACACCTGGGGTTGGAGGCAGCTGGAGTTGGCAGTGTTCCAAAGGGGCCTTCAAACCTTACCCCTCGGGGGACCATCCCTGAGAGACCCCTGCCTGCAGATTTTAGCGTCTTGCCCGTTTAGGAATGCACACCTTAGAGCTGGGCCTGGCTGTTCCACATACCTGTCCTGTATCTCTCCCCTTGCAGGCCCCTCACTGCATGTCTGGGGCTCTGTGGGATCTAGAGAGAAAGGGGATCCACAGCACCCCCTTGGGGTAGAAGGAAGTAAAGGGGCCTCCTTCCTGTTAGTCTGGTTGCCTCCTTTCCTCAGCTCTGGCACAGGTGGGGAAACTGAGGCAAGGGGGAGCCATTGGATCACACCACAAATCCCTGAAAGCTGGTAGATGTGGAGAGGGAGGTGGTGGATTAACTTCCCAGCCGCCTTGGGGGGCCTGTGGGTTCTGTGACCCTAACCTCCTTGGGGAGATGCGTCACAGTCTGGCTGGAGCCGTGCAAGGAGCCAGGGGAGAGGGCAGGAACGGTCCTGGAGGAGAAGCCAAGGGCAAGGGCAGTGGGGGCAGACTTATTCAGTCAATAAACATGCTGCAAATGTTCTGTGGCCCTTAGTGGGCCACGCACCGTCACAGGTGCTAGGGATTCAGGGGACCCAGCCCGGGGAGGGTCCATGGAGTCAGGCGGCTTGGGGCTTGGCTCCAAGTGGCTTCCCCCAAATGCCTAACATCTCTAAGTGCCTGTTTCATCATCTGTGAAATGGGGAGATGGGGATAACAATAACATCTCCCCCATGGGACTGTGTGAACGTCAGATGCCTGGAAAGTGCTGAGCACCAGGCCGGGCACTGAATGAATACGAACGACTGTGGGATTGTCAGTATCATCATGGTCACTAGCTCTGGAGAGTGTGACCTGGATTCAATTGCTTACCTTCCCTGAACCTTCCTCATCTAAGAAATGGGTTCAAAACATCTGCTCTGCCCACCTCCCAGGACCCTGTTGTGAGGTTTAAACCAATTAAGATAATGCATGGGGAAGGGTCAGTTTGTTTATTATTAATTAATTTATTTATGGCTGCGTTGGGTCTTTGTTGCTGCACGTGGGCTTTCTCTAGTTGTGGTAAGCCGGGGCTACTCTTCGTTGTGGTGTGCGGGCTTCTCATTGCGGTGGCTTCTCTTGCTGAGGAGCACGGGCTCTAGGCGTGTGGGCTTCAGTAGTTGTGGCATGAGGGCTCAGTAGTTGTGGCTCATGGGCTCTAGAGCGCAGGCTCAGTAGTTGTGGCTCATGGGCTCTAGAGCGCAGGCTCAGTAGTTGTGGCGCACGGGCTTAGTTCCTCCACGGCGTGTGGGATCTTCCTGGACCAGGGCTCGAACCTGTCTCCCCTGTATTGGCAGGCGGGTTCTTAACCACTGTGCCACCAGGGAAGCCCAGAAGGGTCAGTTTAAACTGTGTGTGTGTGTATGTGGGTGGGTATATCCGAGACCCAGCATTTGTGCTCTATCTATCCTGCAGGCCACCGGAGCTCAGGTAAGCCATCAGATGGCTGCATGGTACCTGGCAGTTCGTGTCAGGACATCTGTTCCTGGAGCCTTGGGGCTGGGACTGAGGTGCGGGTGGAGATGTAGAGATGAGGGCCAGGCTGAGAATTGCAGCATTTCTCCAAAGGCCTAGGGAAGTCAAGAGAGAAATCTCAGAGACTGAGTTAGGATGAACCCCTCTCCCCGCCCCAGCTCTGGGCTGGGGGCTGGCGGGCCTGTCTGCCGAGGTCAGGGGGTCCTCTCCCCACTCTGTGAGCATCCTCTTCTGAGTGAACCTCCCCCTCCGCCCACTAACTTCTCCCTCCAGGCCTAATTCTTGCGGCCAAACTATAGAATGACCCAGGGGTACATATCAATAATACGGTGGGGCTCTATCCCAGAGGTTTTTGATGTTTGCACCTCCCAGCTCCTTGTGCCGATAAGAAGGTGCCTGGTCACTTGCCTTAGTGCTGGTAGTGCTGGGGGCTCCCGAAGCCCCGCCCACCCCACCTGCCCAACAGCTGGCTGAGTGCTGGAGTTGGTCAGGGTTCAGCTTGGATGGGGCCAAAGAAGCAAAGAACTGGGAGAGGAGTCTCTCATCCGAGAGAATTAGGATTGGGGGCAGCTCCCTCTCCCCCAGGAAATGAGCTGTAAGAGGCAGTGTGGTAGAGTAGGAAGAACATGGATGTTGGGGTCAGCCAGTCCGGATTCCAGTCCTTTACCTGCTGGGCAAGGTGGGATGGCAGTAGGATCTACTCCATAGGGGGTAGATGCAACTTTCAGGGGGTAACCTGTGTGACGTGCCTTAGACTGTGAATCCAAGCTTCGCCGATGGGGTCAGTTAACTGGGATTTGGGCAATTTTGTGGCTTCCCATCCCCCTGCCCCAATTACTTTTCTTAGCTCATTGATTGATTGATTAGGTGAAAGGCATCGTGGGGAATGAGCAAGATGCCATTCAGTTGGGGGATCGGGTGTGAGCAGCGGAAAATCCCAGAGTGTGTTTCCTTTCTGAGATGGCAGAGAAGAAAAATGGCTTTTCTGGTTGGGAGATTACCTGGCCTTGTGAAAGAGGGAGTGCTATGAAACTCCAGCTGGTGGAGAAGGAAGGGGTGCCTGGCGGAGGGAATTAGCGTGGGCAGAGGCCTAGAGGTTGAAAAGCTGGGGACACATCCACCAAACTGCAAATTAGGCTGCTTTCCTAGGGCAGAGGGCTAGTGAGATGAGGCTGAAAGGGCGTTGTCCCCAGTTCCTAGATTATTGAAACAGAAGTGGGATGCTTTGGGAAGAGAGTAGGAGGCTGAATTATTCGGATACTTACTAAACTGTTCTGTCAAATCCCTGCATTTGAGGAATCTGCTCCGTCAAGGTGACCCACCTCTTTTTTTCCCCCTTTCCCTCCAGAATGGAGGCTTAAAAAACAACAGTGAAGGAACATGTCTCCCGAAGAACATCCGTTTCCCTTCTTTGTCCTCCTCTCCTTCAGCTTCCCCATTCCCACTCCTTGAAGAAAGAAGGTGGTGCAGGAGGAAGATGGCGGGGAGGAACAGGTGGTCCCCAAGCTGTCCTCAGATAATACGGAGGGACAGCCTAGCATTGGAGATGGCCTGGGCCACATTTCTTCCTTGGGCCACCAGGGCAGATACACATGAGGGAGGACCCTGTTTCTCTACCAGAAATACTCAGGCCGAGTGATTTACCTTAAACCAGGCTCGCTACCCTCTTCGTTCTTCAAATGGATTTTTTTCTTTTTTTTTTGCGGTACCCGGGCCTCTCACTGACGTGGCCTCTCCCGTTGCTGAGCACAGGCTCCGGATGCGCAGGCTCAGCGGCCATGGCTCACGGGCCCAGCCGCTCCGCAGCATGTGGAATCCTCCCGGACCGGGGCACGAACCCGTGCCCCCTGCATCGGCAGGCAGACTCTCAACCACTGTGCTACCAGGGAAGCCCAGAGCTGCTTTTTTATTTCTTGTTCTGGAGCAGGCTGGCAGAGCCTGTCCCTAACGGACAGCAGGCAGGAGGCAGAACGTGGGCTACTGGAGGATGCGCTGGGCCCTTTTCCCCTCCCTGCTTCCGGCTCTAGCTCCCTCCCTCTCTCTGCCTCTCTCTCCCCTGTCTCCCAGGTGGCTCCTTAGGCTCCTTGGTGCTTCCTGAGAGCTGCACGGGGTGGAGATGATTTTTTGTTCCTTCTCATTTTAGACGGAGCTTGGGATTGCTCATGCCCAGCCACTAAGTGTGGCTTTGGTCCTCTTGGGGGGCCCAGGGGGTGGGTGGGGAGCCCACACTTCTCTCTCCCTCCTTTCTTCCAGAACCCAGCCCATCCTTCATGGGCCTCCAGTCCCCCACAGGGAATCTTCAAAGCTCCAGAGCCCCTCCTCCCAAACCATGTCCTGTCTTTTTTCATTCTTTTTTTTTTTCTGTGTCTTTTCTTAAATGGACTTACTCCAAAAAGGATCTAAAGAACTTTATTATCATTATTAGTTTTTTTTTTTGGCCATGCTGTGAGGCTTGTGGGATCTTAGTTCCGCAGCCAGGGACCAGGGATTGAACCTGGGCCCTAGGCAGTGAGAGTGCAGAGTCCTAACCACTGGACCACCAGGGAATTCCAAGAACTTTAATTTCTAAACGTTCACATTCTGGTCAGTTCTTTCTGGATTTTTACTTCCTTCGGGGGTGTTTTTTGCTACCTGAAAGTTCTGGAGGTTTGGGACCTGATTTAACCCTCCCACGACACCGCGAGCAGGGGCGCTGATCACCTTTTACAAATGGAACAACCGAGGCTTATGAACAGCATTAACCAATGAGGTTGGATTTGAACCCAGTTCTCCCCTGTGCTAGTGCAGGGCTCACTCCCCCTGGATTTCCTGCTTTCACCTAACATCCACTCATGCAGACATCTTCAGGGTGGAAGAGCCCGTTTTTTTTTTTTTTTTTTTTTTTTTTTTTTTTTTGGCGCTACGTGGGCCTCTCACTGCTGTGGCCTCTCCCGCTGCGGAGCACAGGCTCCGGGCGCGCAGGCCCAGCAGCCATGGCTCATGGGCCCAGCCGCTCTGCGGCATGTGGGATCTTCCCGGACCGGGGCACGAACCCGAGTCCCCTGCATCGGCAGGCAGACTCTCAACCACTGCACCACCTGGGAAGCCCTGTCTTGTCATTTTAATGACCACATGGTGTCCCATCATGTTGATGGATCATAACCTGGTTTGGTCACCCCCTCGTTTGTTGGGTATGTGAGGGATGTCTACTTTCTTACTGTAATAAATGCAGCTGCCGTGAGTATTTTGCTCAAATTACTTGCACTGTCGTCTTCATCCCTAGTATGTTCCATGACTAGGCTCAGGTGGGGCACCCGGGCTCTGCCTCCCAGCTGGGGTCGCACTGGTTGTCAGTCCTTGGTATCTTGACTCAGAGCGTGATCGATGCAGAGAAGGATCCAAGCACCTCTTGTGGTGGATTTAGATTCACCTCCACCCACAAGAGGTTACATCACCCCTTTGGGAGCCGGTATACTTGTGCAGTGTAAATTCCATATGTGCACACACGGCACGGTCTGGATTATTTCACCACTACGTAGCCACCACATCAAAAACCAAGAGCTGAAGTGACCCAGAGAATAAATCTGCCTCAAACATTGGCCAGGGAATTGAATGTTAGCCAAATAGCCAAGGTCATCAATAGCTGGATTAACACGGAACTGCTAATGGATTTCCCCAAACAGGTAGTGAGATTTAGAGCCTGAGCATGGGTAAGTGATAGAACCATAAAGTTCAGGCTTTAGCCGTAACACGTCTACACGTTTGGGGTAGAGCATACATTTTATGAGCAAAGTAGGTAGTATGAGAAAGTGGAATCAGCTACAGGAAGAGACCGTGATTTCAGTTCCAGTGGAAGGGAGGTCGGTGGTTCAGGTGGTGAATGGGTTTGGGAACTTAGATGGCCCTCCCAGGGTGTGAGGCTCTTATGAGCTGGCAGAGCGGGGAAGCAGAGGGCATTGGTCACTGCAGAGGGATGAGGAAGGGCCAGATCACCCCAATTCAGGGGGAGGTGAAGGCACAGAGCAGGAAGGGACGTGCCTGGGGTCAGGATTGGACTCCTGTGGAGTTTTAGCCTCCGAGCCAAGCTGCCTCCTGGTTTTGCAAAGCATGGATATTAATAAGGGTGATTAGTAATCATGACGTGTGAATAATAAGGGATGGTTAATTGTCCTGGTTATGATGAATAGCAGTCACCGGGAGAGGGTGGGGGAGTTGGGACCCCCCGAACACACACACACACACACACACACACACACACACACACACGTGATCTGTTCTTTGTTGCTGCTTATGAGACCACAGAGCCAGCAAGCTTAGGGGGTATCAATATTTTAAAAAATTGAAGCTAATAAGGCAAATTTCAAAATTCACTTAAAACGTTCTCAGCAGAAATTTTGGAAAATACAGAAATATTAAGGAAGGAAACAAAAGCACTATAAATATCTCGGTGTACATCCTTCCAGTCTTCTATGTATGCACAAATATAGCCATAAGCTACATGTAGAACAAAACATATATAGGATTATACTCTGCACAGTATTTGATAACTTGATTTTTTTTAACTTACAAATACTTCTGAACTTTCCATGCTGTCAAATAGTCTTTGAGAGTATGCTTTTTTTCATGAGGGAGAAATATTTTGGGCAAGGGGGAGCCCATTAGACAAGAAGCCCATCCTTTCCAGCCTCCTCCAGTTGGAGAGGCTGGGGCTCTTCAGAGCTACAGGAGGGTGGTACAGGCGTGGGGCAGGGTCACTCAGTGGGCCCAGTGGATGGGGAAGTGGAGCAAGATGGGGGCAGGGCTGCTTCAGAACCTGGGCTTGATGGAGGAAAGTATCTTCTGAAAACATAGCTTTCTTTCATACTCAGTTGAGGATAGACAACAGCCAGAATCCTCCATCGGGTATTGATGCCAGTGTTATTATGTGGTCCTGGAGATATGTGCTCCTCAGAGCCTCAGCTTCCCCATCTGTATGTAGAGGAAACAGCCGCCTCCTGGAGGGCTATCACCAAGGCCTGAGACACAAGCCCACTTGGGATGTGGAAGAATATTGACTCCGGGGCTCCCATCAAATGGAAAGAGACAGAGCAAACCTCTGGGTATAGAGAGGGGACCACCTGTGTGACCTGAGGGAGGTCCGTCCTCTCCTCACAGCTGACTCTCCTCATGTGTAAATTGCCGAGCTGCACCTGGCAGTCTCCAGCATCCTTAGAGCCTTCAGTTCTGCACTCCGACTTCCTCTGATAGGCTACACTGGGTCCTGCTGTGGACCTTCTGGACACCTGGCTGTTGCCAGGGTACAGGAGGGTCAATGATGCTGCTGCCTCGGGGGCCCTGTTCTTGGGAAGAGCTTACAGCTGGAGCCATAGACCCTCTGTCTCATGGTTGGACTTCTGTGAAGAGAACATCTTCTGGTTTGATAGAGATGAGGGATTGAGTGTGATTTCACCCTTCCTAAAAATGGGAAAGAAATCACATGATAGCGAGTGTTGACCTGCGCTCAAGGGCTTTCCCACGAACCCCAAGAAGCCTCAGCTCCATAGAGCTCAGAGGCCAGCTGCCTCTGCCTCTGCCATGCTCGGCACACCCAGTGTTCATCGGCTGAGTGTGTGTGTGGGGGGCTACGGGACCACTGGCACTTCCATACTTGTGGCTTTGTCAGTATTCTTCCGAAATTTTCATTCACTCATTTACTCATCCACTTGATAAATGAGAATTATCCACATCTGTTTCCTGAATAACACTCCTGCTACCAACATGCTTTGTGACCATGGACAAAGGGCTTCACCTCTCTGTCCTCAATCTCCTTATCTGTAAAATCGGGCTATTATAATGGTCCCTATCTCATAACATTGATGGGAGGAATAAGATGAAATTGTAAATGTAAATTGTGCTTAGAACAATGCTGGAACATAGTGCTCAGTAACTCTTAGCTATCATCCTCATCATCACCATCGTCACCATCGCTATACTACTCCTGTTATGTGTCAGGTACGGGGTAAAGGGATGACTGAAATCACTGAGACCCAGGACCTGCTCTCAGGGAGCACAAAATCAGCTGCAGGAAGCCCTTAGGTCTGGACAGGGTGCTCTGGGAGCACAGAGAAGGGAGCACCTCCTGGGTAAGATTTTGGAGAGCTTCCCCCAACCCCACCTCCTGCCTACTTCCAGCTGTGGCTCCTACAACATGTAGCCCGTCCCTGCCAAGACCCAGCCTAGAGCGCAGCTTCCTCCCGGCCTTAAAAAGCCAGGCCAGCCCCTCCCCCAACCCTCAGCCCCCAGCCCACTTCGGCAGCATGCAGACTGTTTGGAGAGGTGACAAAAAATTAAAATTAAAGCTAAATTAAAAAGAAGATTCCCATTTCCTCTCCCCATCACACTTTCCACCTTAATTTTATCGCATCTTCCTTCTCGTTTTATTGACTTTCAGAAGCATTGCCACAAGATTTAGTGCGGAGCAGGAGGGGAGGTAATAAATGTGGTGCTGCTCTGGCCTCCAATTAATGCCGCCAGGGGGTGGGCCCGCTGGGGAAGAAGGGGGCCGCCTCAGGGTGTGAAGCCCCGGAGGAGAGAAGCATAGAATCCACAGAGGTGAGGGCGGTTACCCCAAGGTGGAGGCGATGGTTGCTTCTGGCTTTTGTCCCCTCCCTGGGCCCGTTTCCTGGTGACCCAGAGAAAAAGAATTACGCTGAACTGGGCTAATCAACCCAGAAAACAGAAATCAGAATTTAGTCTCCTTGGTCTGGCTTTACAAACAACTCCAGAATTCTCCCCTCCCCCAAACTCCACCCATATTTCCTGGGACGAAGATTCCCCACCCACAAAACAGATCTTTATTTAATTTTATTTTATTTCATGCTCTGTTGGTGCAAGGCAGCTTCCCCTCCTCTCCCCACCCTCCCTCCTTCCTTCCTCTATTTATTTTTTCAACCCCCCCCCCCCACCCCCCAATACCATTTTCACCCACCCACAGCGACGCTGCGTGTTTGTAATTTTCTTCTGACCCTAATGGCTCCGGTTTCCCCTCAGTATTTAAGCGGAACAAGACAGAGGTAAGTGGCAAATAAACAGCGGTTCTTATTTACGCTGCCAATTTCGGCCGATGGTGGAGAGGCTGCCTTGAAATTAACTCCGCCGCTGTCTGCTGCGGAGGAACGTCTGCAAGGCGCGTAGAACAGCAGGCTCCCTACCGCCCATGACAGACCCTCCCGGTTATCCGCTGGGGTTGTGCTGGGTGGGCGGGTGGCCGTGAAGCGGTGGTGCCCAAGGTGGTGGTGGTGTTGGGTTTTTTTTTAACAGGCTCCTCCCCTTCTTGGCTTTGGCCTTTCACCTCTAGGCCAGTGGTCCTCCCACTGTGGTCCCCAGGACCAGCAGCATCAGGATCGCCAAGGAACTTAGTACAGATTCAGATTCTCCAACCATCCCAGAACAACTGAATCAGAAACTCTGCGGGTAGGCTTCAGCTATCTGTGTTTTTACAAAACAACTTTATTGAGGTATAATTCACATACCGTAAAATCCACCCTTTGAAAGCATGCTATTCAATGATTTTTTTAGTAAATTTATGGAGTCGTGCAACCATCACCACAACCCAGTTATAGAACATTTCTACCACCCCAATGAGATCCATGATGTCTGTTTACAGTTAATTCCCCTCCCCCCTACCCCCATGCCCTAGGCAACTACTAATCTACTTTCTGGCTGTATAGATTTGCTTATTCTGGGTGATCTTTTGAGTCTATCTTCTTTTACTTAGCATAATGTTTTGTTTTGTTAACAGCTTTTTCGAGATATAATTCACATACCATACAGTTTACCCATTTAAAGTGTACAGTACAATGACTTTCAGTATATTCACAGTGTTGTGCAACCATCACCACAAATCAATTTTAGAACATTTTCATTACCCCAGAAAGAAACCCTGCACCCCTTAGCTGTCACTTCCAAATTCCGTTATCCCCCCAACCCTGGGCAACTACTGATCTACTTTCTGCCTCAAGTAGATTTGCCTATTCTGGACATTTCATATAATGGACTCATATAACATGTGATCCTTTGTGATTGGCTTCTTTCACTTAGTATAATGTTTTCAAGGTTCATCCATGTTGTAGAAGTGTGAAAGCAGTTCATTCCTTTTATTGCTGAATAGTATTCCATTGTATGGATATGCCACATTTTGTTTATCCATTCACCACTTGATGGACATTTGAGTTGTTGCCACTTTTTGGCTATCATAATAATGCTATGAAAATTCTGTTCAAAAAATTCTGTGTGCATGAACAGAAGAAATCCTTATTTGAATCTGATCGTGCTAAACTTGAGGACCACTGGTCTGGGCTTCATCCCCCATCTCTCTTCTCGATTGTTCCCTCCCTCTCCATCTTCCCACATCAAGCCCCGTGTGTCCAGTCTCCACCTTCTTTCATTCCTTGAATAAACATTAACGCAGCACATACTGTGTGTGCCACGTCCAGGTTATGGTGGACTCGAGGGCTAACAACAGGTCAGAGTGCTCGTGCTTCTCACCATCCTTCCCATCTAAGCTACTTGCCGGGAGCGTGACCGTGGACCCTTCCTTAACCTCTCACTTTCTCGGCTGGTAAAGTGGTTGTATTGCTGGCCCTCAGGGATCCCTAGAGCATCACTGGATGGTGCAGATCCGCCCAGTGAATAGGGCTCCCTACCCTCTACCCCCACCCCTTTTCTACTGATTAAGGGCACCCAGTAGGTGACTCGGTTGACTTTAGATCCCTCTCGTTTCTACATCCTGCCCTGTCACTGGCTCCTCACCAGGGATGCCTTCCCTTCCTGGAACCCACTGCCCCCTCTTCCCTTCTGTTTCCGCAGCCCGCCTCCAATACCGCCCAGTCCCGGGCCAAGGCCCAGAGGGCTCCAGGCTTTCCTTCCCACCCTTCCCAGGAGTGGGTCCCGCTTCCCAGGAGGACCAGGCCTGGGGAGCCTTAGGCCCTGGGCTATCTGCAAAAATCTTTAAAAATGCAAGGTCTTTTTATGGACACCAAGGGGGGAAAGTAGGGGTGGTGGTGGTGGTGGTGGTGGGATGAACTGGGAGATTGGGATTGACATGTATACACTAATATGTATAAAAGCGATAACTAATAAGAACCTGCTGTATAAAAAAATTAATAAAATAAAATTCAAAAAAAAAAAGACTAAATGAGAAAAAAATTGCTAGGTCTTTTGGAATCAACGGGTCCAATGAGGCCGGGCCCAGGGCGTACCCGCCGCGTCCGCATCCCATCCTGGGGCGGGGCCTGTGTACCCCCAACTGCCCGATGTTTCAGGAGCCCCTCCTCGATGCCCAGACTCCCTCGCCGAATGTGAGAGCGTCCCATTCTCTCCGCTGTGTGAAAGCAGCCAGCGTCCCGCCCGCCCGGGACGACGTCCCTTAGGGCGCCCCCTAGGGCACCCTCTCGGCTTCCACCGGCGCGCTCCACTGCCCGGGTGCCTCGGCTCTCGCCCCTCGCCCTTCGGTCTCCTTTGCTCCCCCTCTCCTTCCCTTGTCGCCCCCTCTCAGGGGGGTCGCTGCCTCCACCCCCAGCGCCCTCTTCCTGCTCCCCCCTCCTACTCCGGGCCACGAAGGGTGCGCTCGGGTCCTCACCACTCGCGCTGCCCACCCCGCATTAAAGCTGCTTATTAGCGTGTTTGTTTTTATTGGACGCACAATAACCATAATGGGCGCCAGGCGCGCTCTCTAATTACAGCTATGAATATTCATAGAGCGGGGGCGGCTCTCGGCTGGTGGACGCCTTGGGGAGATGCGCCCGGAGGACTGGGCGCCGGGGGAGGCGGGGGTGGGGTGGGGTGGGGCGCTGGTCCCGGGCGACCCGGGGTGCTGCTCTGGTCCTGAGGACCGCCGAACCGGGAGGATGGGTGGGATTGGG
>NW_006791862.1:1139915-1145713 GCF_000442215.2 Lipotes vexillifer | reverse complement strand
TCGGCTGGGGGACGCCTGGGGGAGATGCGCCCGGAGGACTGGGCGCCGGGGGAGGCGGGGGTGGGGTGGGGTGGGGCGCTGGTCCCGGGCGACCCGGGGTGCTGCTCTGGTCCTGAGGACCGCCGAACCGGGAGGATGGGTGGGATTGGGGCCCCCAGCCGGAATCAAGAGGTCCTCGGAGCCCACAAATCAAAACACCAGCTACAAACTTCCCTCCCGTGCTCTTTCTTCTTTTCTTTTCCTTTCTTTTCCTTTCCTCTTCTTTCACCTTGGCTACTTGGCCAAGTATTGATCTCTAGTGGGGGATTTGGGATCTAGAGAGGGCCGCACCGCACAGTGCGGACTCCGCAGGGCTTCCTACTTCCCAGGACTCCACCTAGGTCTTCCCGGCCGCCTCGGTTCTCTCCTTCCCTCCCACTCTCTGTTATTCTGTTATCCGGTCTCTTTTTCTTTGTTTTCCCACCCACCGTTCTCTGCCAAGGAAAGTTCCTGTTACACAAACTCCTGGCGGGGACAATCGAGTTGGGCGCCATAAAGGGAAGCGTGTGCCTTGTGAATTAAGAGATTTAGTCACTTGTGGAATGACTTTATAGTTTCTTCCTCCCCGACTGAGTGATGTTGCATATGCATTGGTTGTATTTATAACTTAATAGCTTTTCTCAATTTTATTATACTTTTTATGATACTTGTGGCTTTATGGGACTTCATAATTTTTCTCAGATTCATTAAATCCAGCTGAGGGTGGAGCTAATGACAGGAGCAGGCACCAGATTCCAAGATGGTAGGTGAGCAGGTAGGGTGCCACCCTCCCCATCCCCTGCACCCCTCAGGCAGTCAGCATTTTGCTGGTGATGGGTCTGTGGGGTCATCTTGGCTTAATTTCCTCCTCTAAGACCTGAGATTTCCAAGAGAATCTGCCAGAGAGACAAAGCCCCATCCAGAGTCGTCCCACCTTTGGTCATGTACTGCGTCTGATGTGGGCTTATCCTGGGCCCTCTCTCGTTCTTTCCAACACTAATTCCTAGAGCCAGAGACACTTCCAGCCCAGATGTCCAACCTCTTCATTGAACAGATGGGGAAACTGAGACTCAGAGAGGGGCCGTTACAGAACTAGGGACAGGCAGAGCCACATCTCCTTACTCCCAGTCGCGGCCTCTTTCTACTGCTCTCTGCTGATTCCCAGCAAGAGCTCTGGACACTCTTTAGCTTTGCCCCCAATTTCCCTCCTGCCCCCAGATTTTATGTCCCTCCTCAGAGGGAGACAATAATCATCGTAGTTAACATTTACAGAGCACATGCATTATGTCCTTTAATCTTCACAACAGCCCTGCTAGAGCAGCTGTTAGTGTTTATCTCCATTTTACAGGTGAGGCCACAGAGGCGCAATGAGATTAAAACATTTGCTCAGGTTTGCACAATATGTGGCTGCGCTGGGGTGGAGAGACTCAAGGCTTTTATAGTTTGCAGTGACCTCATCCATGCAGTCAAAGCTAAGTGGATTATCTGCAAATTTTCCTGATGCCTTCCGTCTCCAGGAATCCTTTCTGTTGGGAGGTGGTGGGTAGGAAGAGCAAATAGTCTGGAGGATGAACCAATCAGAGTAGGGGCTCTCAATTCCAGAACCAGGATCTTGGTTGAGGGAAGGGATGGCAAGGCAGAAGAGGTGGGTCAGCTGTGGGTGGAGAGGTTGGTGGGTACCAGTGCCTTCCCCCAAGTGTCTGTGTCACCCTGGCCACCTCTGACATCCAGGAGGGTAGCAGCTACTCTCTGTTAGATGGATGCCTTTGAGTGCTAGTACCTGCCCTGCTCAGACTCTCCCTATTGGCCTCTTCTATTTCTGAGGTTCCAATACATTTAAAAAGGAAGAAATGCCAGAAAGGATCACAGAAGTGTCATCTGATTTACATTCCACAAGTTAACACTTTTAACTCACAAAAGACAATGCGTATAATTGTGCCTCTCACAAAATCATTTCAAGACTGAGAAAACTGTGAATGTAAGATAAGCTCCACACAGCAGGCTTTTTGTCCCCAGTTTTGTTCCCTGCTGTAGCTGCAGCCTCTAGAGCGGTGCTTGGCACACAGTAGGAGTCTGAGAGCCTTTGCTGCTCCTCTGAGGAGTGAATGGTGCACTCCCGGCAGTGCAGGCAGATGAGACTCCGGTTTAAAGCTGTAAGAGAAACACCTTTCAACACTGCTGGAGTGGCCCTGTGGCTGTCAACATAACCCCATTTGGAGATCATAACAAAAGTGTAAATTGCAGCCTTTGGTGGCTGTAGGGCCGGAGTGCTGTGGTCATCCTACTCCCCTCCCTCCCACCTCTTGCCCCATGTCACCTTGGTGCTGCCACACTGCTTTCCTTCCCAGCCCTTCTTAGGATCTGCCCCCACAGGGAGTCTTCCTGGGCTGACCTTGCCAACCCATAACCTCCAGACCCTGTTGCTTAAAGGCCCCATCCCATTCAGAGGCTCCTGGACCCTTGAAGCTGTGGACCCTGGTTGGAAAGGAACCCTGTAGTTCTTGCAAGGGGCTCTTCTGACCCCCAAGTGTGCCTCCCATTGCCACCAATAGCGACTCTGTCTTGTCTGTGTTTTTTCCAAGAATATGGTGATGAAAATTTAAATTCCTTTAAAAGTGTGCTTGGATTTATTGTAGCGTTGGGTCATTGGGCACTTTTCTCAATTTACAGATGTTTAGAAGTAGAAACCACTAGTGTGCTTGTGAGTGCCTGGGTTGGTGGAGTGTCGAGTAACTTTGGGATGCTAAAAAAGATCCTTGGAACCTGGAGAGTTGGACACTTCTGCTTCAGAGGATGCTATCTTGTTCAGTTTACAACCTGTCAGGTTTACCACTCACGTGGCACGGTGGTGGTGTGACAGGTGTCTGCTCAGAAAGTGTGTTCAATTTCTCAAATAAAACTGGCAGGAACGAGCTCCCTGAAGGAGTGGTGGGAAGGGTGTGGAGTCAGGGAGCCTGGGTTCAAATCCATGCTCTGCTTGTTAACTAGCAAGTCATCTTGAGCCAAATCACAGCCTCTCCAAGCCTCAGTTTCCTCACCTGTAAAATAGGTGGAATAAAAACACAGTTCCCTCAAGGGGTGGCAATGACCAGGAAAAACCTTATAAAGTGCCAAATCCGTTGTCATGGCAGTCACCACCACCCTTCAGGTCCTTAACGTGCATGCAGTGGGCACTCCTCAAGTGCCAGATGAAATAGGAGACACAGAATGACCAGCCCCACAGAAAATAAAATGTTCCTCCGGCTCCCACCTTGAAGTTCCCCTGTCTTGAGTGAAGGCTGTGCCCCAGGCTCACCCTGCTAGGGGCCTCCATTACAGACCTCGGGTACAGGGCCCTCAAGATGCATTTGTAATTTTTATTGTTATATCTTTTAATTTTATTTTGCTCTCCCCGCTGTCTTGAGCAGGGGAGATAGGGAGCTGGTATTTATGGCTGCTCCCGCGACCTACCTCTTGGAATGTATGTATCAGTTAATTTAATCTCCCCTGGTTTTATTTAAACTGTTTTTCCTGATTCACTCTCTTCACTCTCCATCCACAACCCCCCCTCCCCTCTCATCCCAGCCTCTTTTTTGTGTCTGTTTCTGGGCTCTGTCGCTTTCCTCCTTCCTTTCCCGTCTTCTTCTTTCTCCTCTTCCCCCGTTCCCCTCCCCCGTTCCCCTCCCCCAATCCTCCTGCCTTGCCTCTGGCCTGGGCCTTTCCATCCCCGGGTTCCAGGAGGGTGAAGAAGCCTCTTACACTGAGGTTGCGACAGTATTTTCCTGGCCCCCTTCTCTCTCCTCTCTCTCTCTCTCTGTGCCCTGTTGCCTGATTGACATTTACAAATTACCCAGCTGAAAGTGTTCAATCCCTGACCCGCCTGTTTTTGTTCAGCAATGAGTGAGATTTGCAAGCATTTTGTCATATAATTACTGCAAATCCCTTGAAAATTTCCACAACAAGGCCAGATGAATGGTAATTTGGGGGCCTCCATCTCCCAGTCGCCTCGCCGGTTGACGTGTCATCTGAGGCCAGAAATGCAAACCAACCCCCAAGTCCTGTGTATTTATTTATTTATTTATTATGGAGGGGGTGGTCGTTTTATTTCCCCCAGAGATTTCTGGGAAAAACTTGAACCGCGCAGACATACACACTTCTCCACCTTCCTCTTTGTGGTGCGCGTGCTGTAAAATGTTTGGATTGGGAGATTTATTTGCTTTACACGGGTGTATTTGTGCTGATTTTATTGTATTGACTAGGCGCATTTTTCCTGCGTTCCACTACAGTTTTATTGTGTGCCAGTCTCGGGCATACATCACCTGCATTGTTTTCTGCAAAAATTATGCCCCGTTTCACTGTGTCTTGATGGGACTTCCTACATTAGTACCTAAGTGGGGAGATTTGCTGCTGCCCTAGCTGCCCTGCTGCCTGGGGCCGCCCCATCTGGGCAGCACCCGGCACTTTGGCCTGAAGACACAGGCACCTGGGTTTCTGTGCCTTGAGGACCCTGGACCTGGGGAGGGGGATGGACGATGGAGGGGGTGGTTAGGGTTGGCCGGCGGGGGTGGGGTGGGGGGGAAAGGTCAGCAGTCATGGGGTTGAGGGTGGAAGAGGCCACAGCTGGGCAGTAGGATGAAGAGGGAATGAGGTCCCCAAAGAGGGGGACCCTGTTCATTTGTCTGCTTCCTGCCAGCATTTGCTGGATTCATCCCTAGGGAGCATTCATGGGCCTTTCATGGTTTCCCCTGGGGACTAATGAGCATGACGGAGACTCTGAGTCCCACACTTACCGTAGGCAGAAGGTTTGGCTGACATCTTATGGCGTAGTTGCTCTCCCCACTTTACAATCGGGCGAATGGTGCCATGGAGACACACGGTCGCTTGCCTTGGGTCACAAATTGAGCAAGTGTTGGGTGGGAATTGAAGCTGATGACTGCCTGACACCAGAGCCTGCTACTTACCACTTGAGAAAGCCCAGGAGGAAGGAGGCATGTACCAAGGATGGTGATTTAAGGCAGGGGAGTTAAAGCTGGGAAGACTCTTAGACCATCTTTAGACCATCTAAACTGCCTCCCTAAAGATGGGGAAACTGAAGCCTGGGAGGGGTCAGCAACTTGCCCAAAGCCAATGAGTCTGTTGACAGTCAAGCAGAGGAGCTTTATTTTCCTTCTCCTGGGACTATTTAAGGGGTTGGGGTCTGATTTGGGTGTCTCCCTGGCCTGCCTGTTTCCTGCGTGGTGTGAGTAAGTTTCTGTGTGTGTGTGAGTGCATGTGTGAGTCTGTGTGTATGTGCGTGTCAGGCAGAGGGCAGGAGAAGTGTGCCGTGGCCTGATTTGGCGGGTTAGATGGAGCGCTTGTGTTAGGCCTGGGCTCTCGCTGTCCCCCAGGGTGGCGGTGGACTTGGCCTATGACCTCACTTCCCCGCGTTTCCTGAAGCCGACTCAGTGTTTTACTGGGGGCTCTAGGATACATTTGGGTCTGCCCCGTTCCCAGAACTTCCACAGTCACCTCCTCACTTACACCCGTGCGCTGTGTCCGGGTGGTTGGCGTGCACACAGGAAAAAGGCAAAGAATTGATTTCAACATCTCAGCCCCTCCCCCACTCCATACCACTTTAAAGAAAAACCCCAAAGATTATATAATTAAATTAAAAAATGTGTCCTCTAATAAACTGTCTCTCCTCATGGTAAAGTCCTATTTTTGAGGTAGAGGCTGTAATATCATATCTAGAAATGTTATCCTTTGGGTATTAGCCATCTCTTTCACTTAATTGTTTCTACCATCATATCATGAGCTCGGAA
>NW_006791862.1:1138975-1139905 GCF_000442215.2 Lipotes vexillifer | reverse complement strand
CCCGGCCTCCAGGAGGGTCCTCTGGAAGGAAGCAGCTGAGCCGCAGAGGTCAGGGCAGGCTTGAGGCTGGGTTAGTCTGCCCAAGCCCAGCCGGCTCCCGGGAACAGCCCTGGGAGAAGCTCTGCGCACAGGGACCCCGGCCGGTGGGACCGCGGAAGCCGCTGCTCTTCAACCCGCAGGCGCGGGCATGTGCCTTGCCCTCCTGCACGCACATGTGCATGTGAGCCAGCCCCACGTGCGCAGACATGCTCACACCCACAAACATCGCGAATGTGTAGGTAGACAAACCGCCACATGCAGACGCCAACTCAACTGTGTGAACGAATGCATGCAGGCTTTTGCACGTGGTGGGCACTGCTGGCACTCGTGGGTGTGCAAACTGTATATGTAAAACTCTTTCCATCAAACTGAAGTCAGCCTGTGGTTTCAGAGTCAAGAGACCAGGTTCCAGCCTTCTCCCAGCTGTGACTCTGTGTAACTTAAAGCAACTCCTTCCTTCCCCTCTCTGGGCCCTGCTCTCTCTCAGTAGATCTACCGGCCCCAGCTCTCTGTAGGTCCTCCTCTCCTCGTGGTTGTTTGCTTATCTCTCACTCAGAGTTTTTTCTCAGAAGGAGGCAGGAGGGGTCTCTCCCCATCCCTGACCTCCAGCTCCTGCTCTGTCTCATGCACTCAAGGTACCCACACTTCCTCTGACCACTCTTGGTCCCAGAGGCCTTTCCTCCCCACATCAAGAGCCCCGTGGTGGGGCTTCCCTGGTGGCGCAGTGGTTGAGAGCCTGCCTGCCGGTGCAGAGGACACGGGTTCGTGCCCCGGTCCGGGAGGATCCCATATGCCGCGGAGCGGCTGGGCCCGTGAGCTATGGCCGCTGGGCCTGTGCATCCGGAGCCTGTGCTCCGCAACGGGAGAGGCCACAACAGTGAGAGGCCCGCG
>NW_006791862.1:1135502-1138939 GCF_000442215.2 Lipotes vexillifer | reverse complement strand
AAAAAAAAAAAAAAAAAAAAAAAAAAAGAGCCCCGTGGTGTCCAGAGGAGAGCCCAGTGTGGGCCACAAGCACGGGAAAGTAGGCAGTGGGTGGACTGACCGTGGCTCTCCCCTCAATAGCTGACTGTCAAGGGCATGACCAGATAAGCCTGAAATTTGGGTCTGGCTGGGAAGCTGTAAGGGGTCTCCTGGGTGCCCCCACCCCAATCCTGAACCTTTCTTCCCTGCGCATCTCCATGCAGTGTCATGGCAAGGACAGCTCATCCCAGCCAACTTGGAGCAGCAACGGAGCAAAGGCTGAGGGGATGGGGTGGCAGACGGGGAGAAGCAGGAAGGTGGAAGAGAGAGGCTGCGGAGGAGGCGACGCTGGTAGAGAATACTGGAGATTCTCTACCCCAAGGACACCTGTGCCTCCCCTAGGGCGAGGCTCTTGACTCAGTTTCCCCTGACAAAGCCAGAAATGGAAGTAAAAAAGTTTGCAGTCAGGTATATGTGTTCTAGATGGATTTACATAGCATCTCCTTATCTCCCCCTAAATTAATACCCTCAGTGGTTAGTGGGGAGGAAGAGGGGAGAGCAGGGTGGTAGCCAG
Source organism: Lipotes vexillifer (assembly GCF_000442215.2). Lineage (NCBI taxonomy): Eukaryota > Metazoa > Chordata > Mammalia > Artiodactyla > Lipotidae > Lipotes > Lipotes vexillifer. Next base: position 1,138,347 of record NW_006791862.1, on the reverse strand, counting down.
GGGCAGCCCTCCTCTCCCTCCCTCATCCTGAGTTAACGCCGCAGAAGAGCTGTCCATGGTCGGGCGAATCACCCACATAATTATCCCTGGAGGTAATGGGCTTGGAGAGGCGGGGGTGGGGGGTAGAGCTCAGGATGAGGGGTTTGTTGAAGCTGGGGGAGCAGAGGGATCTCCCCCTCCGTGGGAGGTGGACAGGGACAGGATGTGGGTGCTGGGCAGGTGTGGGTCCCAGCTGCCAACTCCCCATCCCCCACCCCATGTCTGCATTTCCCAGAAGAATTGGATTTGAGGGTTGGGTTTGTCTTCTATTGTCTAGCTGGAAACGTGTTGTGTGTGTGTGTGTGTGTGTGTGTGTGTGTGTGTGTGTGTGTGTGTGTGTGACAGAGGAGAGAGAGAGAGAGAGAGAGAGAGGGAGAGAGAGAGTTTCAAGGCTTTCTCGTTTGGGGAGCCATAGGAGAAATAGAGGAGTGGGCCAAAACTAGGTACAAGAGTATTGTGGGGCTTCCCTGGTGGCGCAGTGGTTGAGAGTCCGCCTGCCGATGCAGGGGATATGTGCATCGGGTTCGTGCCCCAGTCCGGGAAGATCCCACATGCTGCGGAGCGGCTGGGCCAGTGAGCCACAGGCCCGCGTACCGCAAAAAAAAAAAAGAGTATTGTGTTAGGTTCCCCTCCTTCTCTTCACAATGAAATTCTTTCCTTGGAGGAAGGTGTGTGGAGGAGGGGTGGAGGGGTGTAAGACCCCTACCCCATTCCTGGATTTAGGAGGAAAACTGTAATCTAGGCTGACAGCTTGCCACCCTCACCCCCATGACACGTCTTTCTTTTTTTTTTTAATTGAAGTTGATATACAATATTGTGTTAGTTTCAGGAGTACAGCATAGTGATTCAGTTTTTTTGTAGATTATATTCCATTTTAGGTTATTATAAGATATTGGGTGTAATTCCCTATGCATGACACATTTCTATTGTGAGCTTAGAGGGAGTGTGTGTGTGTGTGTGTGTGTGTGTGTGTGTGTGCACGTGTGTGTGTCAGACAGACAGACAGACACAGAGACAGCGAGGCGGTGAGGGGTTAAGCTGAACCAGGCTTCCCTGGGAGGTGGGGAGGGTGTGATCTTTGGGGCTGGAGCTAACTTCTGGGCACAGGGCCCCAGATTGCAAGGCGAGCTTGGGGAGCAGGTCCAATGGCTGGTCTGTATCAGCGTCTGGATGCTTCTCTGCCTCCCGCCAATCCATTCCAGCTCCAGCACAAATTTGCATTTAAATAGAGATTTTTTTTTTTTTTAAATGAGAAGGACCCAAGGGAGCCCCCAGACTATTAAGTTTTCTTCTGGGGGCTGTGTGGATCCTTCCTCATTTGCCCCTCCACCCGAGGCTCCCACCCCTCCTCCCCCAACCGTCATATTATTCTGTGGCCATATATTCTGAGGGCCAGATGAGGCTCTGGCTCTGACAATCTGAGGGCACTTGTGGGGACAATGGGGCCGGCGCTCCAGGGAAGATAGAGGACGCGTAGTGCTCGACCCTAATACCTCCTTCCTCTTTGTCTGCCGAGGTCCAAGCACCCCACCCTCGACTCTTTAATCTCTCTCTGCTGGCCCTGGGGAGTTGAGGGACCTGTATTGGGAGTCCCGGCTGCTGGCCCCGGGCTGCAGGCAGTAGTGGCAGAATTCATGTTATCATCATATTTGGCAAAGCGTATTCATTAGGTGGCAGGAGACCCAGTTTGAGTCCTGGCTCTGCCATTCCCATGCTGTGTAACCTTGGGCAAGTCACTCAACCTCTCTGAGCCTCGATTTCCTCATCTGTGGAATGGGGGTACTAATAGCTCCTCCTTATGGGTGAGTGTGAGGTTGAATGAGGTAACAGTGCCTGGCACAGGTTAGGCCCTCAATGATCAAACTGAGAAGACTGGGTAGAGAGAGATTTCAAGGAAAGTGTCTTGATGCTGTAGTGGAAAGAGCAGGATTTAAGTCGAGAGACCAGGGTTGCTTGTCCTGCTTCCTGGGGAAGCTGTGAGGCTTTCCCATCTATAAATTGGAGATTCTGAGTTAAAACTCAAAGGGCTCTTGTGAGCATCAAATGCTACAGCCGGGGCTCAGGGCCCCTGGCAGCCAGCGGGTACTCAGCAAGGGTCGGCTCTCCCCCGCTTTCCCTTCCACAGCGGGGGCAAAAGCCGGAAAGGTGTTTCAGGGGCTTGGAGAATGTCTGGGAAGACTGGTGGGGGGAGGGTATTGGGGTGTCGGGGGGTGTCGAGTGGGGGATCAAAGATCTGAAGCTCTGAGGGGTCTGTGGGTGGCCCCAGAGCACCCATCTGGGGAAGCTCAGGGGTTGAAAGCCCCAGATAAAGGATGCCAGCTCTGCCCGGCCCTACCTTCTCCCAGACAGCCCCTGTTGGGGGCTGACACGGCTTTGTGTGTGTTGGGGGGTCATGGATATGAGGGTGTCAGCGTGCCCGTGACCCACGGCTGAGGAGCTTGGGAGGGAAATTGAAGGTGGAAAGGTCAGCTCCGGGGGGCTCCCCCTACCTCTCCCCAGCTCTCATCACTAGTTCTGGGAGAAGGAAATGAGACATGACAGGTCCCTGGCCACCTGGGATGGGCTGAGAAGGGAGACAGGGTGGGCAGGGGATGGGTGTGTGTGTATGTGTGTGTGTGACCCGTTAATCCTGATTCACTCCTCGCCCCCAACCCTGAATGCTGGCGGGCCCAGATCAGTCCTGGCATCTCAACTAGCCGAGTGACAGTGACAAGTTCTTTGATTAGAAAAGCCTCCGTGGGTTGATTCCCCCCTCCTTCCTCTTCTTTCTGTTTTCCTTCCCTTCTCTCCCTCTTTCTCTTTTCCT
>NW_006791862.1:1105697-1135434 GCF_000442215.2 Lipotes vexillifer | reverse complement strand
TCTTTCCCTTCCTTTTTCTCCTCTGTCTCAATTTCTATTTCCCTTCCTCTTTTTCCTTTCTTTTTCCATTTTTAAGGAAATAATGTCTCCTACACACAGTTGAAGAGCCCCTCCCTCAGGTCCTGGCTAGCCCATGAGGTCCCTCTATAAGAATTAGGAAAAGGTGACCCCTCGGGAGGGCCCAGCCCTGTGGGTACAGGGCAAGGCTGGTGGAAGGCGCTTCCTGTGAACAATCAAAGGCCTCCTTCCTCCTGGTGGACACGGCCTCATACCAGGTGTGTCTTGGCAAGTAGAACGAAGGCTGGACTTTAGCTGTCGCCGGCCCCCTTGGGCAGTGAACAACCTGTACTCCCATATGGGGCAGTCCTCCACCCCTAGCCCCACCCCTCCCTCCCACCTAGGGGCTCCATCTATCCTGGCGCCGTTGCTCATCCTTCACATCCATGTTTTTGTATTTTAAAATATTTTTTTCCTTTTCTGGGCTCCTTCAATTCCTTTCTCTTCCTCCTTCTCTTCCCAGAATTAATCTCTTCCCAGAACAAGTCTTATATGCAAGTGTTTTTGCACTTCTGCTTGTGTCTTTATGTAGCAAGTATAGTGCGTGTACATTGTTCTCTCTTCACAGGATGTGTGTCTTTGTCTTAGGGCTTGGCACATAGTAGGTGTTGAAAATTGTGTGACTGGGTTGTGTGTCCACGTGTGTCAGTTCTCTGGAGCCACCCCAACTGTCCGTCTCCTCACCCGAGCTTAGAAGGGAGAGTGAGTTAGAAGGGGAACCCCACAAGGTGGAGGCTCTGTAGCCTGCAGTCCCCTCTCAGTCTGACACCCAGTCTTCCACAGAGCACCCAAGAAGGCAAACTGAGGGCCACCTTGCCTTGCCTGCAGTGGCCTTTGGGGTGGGCCCCCCTCTACCCCACTTTCTAGGCTTCCCAAACCCTCCAAGACCAGAGCTGCTGGGGCAGAGGCGGGGGAGGGAGTAGATAGGAGGGAGCCTGAGGAAGCTGGGCAGGGGCTGGCGGCCCCTGGGACCCCTTTCCACGAGGACAGAGGCGGCACCAGCTGCTCCACAGAAGAAATATTCCCCGAAGTCAGAGTGATTGTCTCGTATTTTAAGTGGCCCTTATTTATCACCGTCCTCCTGGGCTCTGTTTTGTGGCAAATGATGATAAAAGACAGCAAGGAGGGGGGGCACAGGGGCTGTTCCCGGCTGGCCCTGCAGCTGTCGGGGGTGGCAGCACCAGGGGAGGTGCAGACAGCAACACATGGGCACAGCGACACGCACACACAGACACACCAACACACGTGCACAATGGTGTGCACACACAGATGCAGACGCAGACACAGTGCCAGACATGCCAACAACCTCACACACACACACACACACACACACACACACAGATTCAGCTACAACAATGACATGCCCACAAATGCTGACCACACACACATATGCAGAGTGACACCCACAGCTGTGAGCATACACATAGTCTGATCTATGCCCAGGGACACACATATACCAACACACGTACAGTGATGGATACAGACACATGCCAGCACATACTCACGTGACGCGCACACATATGCTCCCCCAAACAAGCCTGCATCACATGCCCGTCCGGGGTAATTACTGGCTTTTCCTGCCCATTGTGCCCATGTACCCTTGACCTTCAGTGTGTCTCCACGTGTGTCTGCCTTAGACGGCCCCTACATGTGTGCTCCCAGATTAAGTGGCTTTCTCTGTGTGGCAGCCAGCACACGGGTGTGTACTCCTCTCCAGACACACGTACCCACACATGTGGATGTGCAAATGCACTCATAGTTCAACTGAAAAAACTTAACATCAACCCTTACCTCATATCACACACAGAGGTTAACTCAAAATGGATCACTGACCTAAATGTAATATGTGGAAACAATAAAATTTCTGGGAAAAAAACGTAAGAGAAGACCTTCACGACCTTGGGGCAGGCAGAGATTTCTCAGGAAGAACACTTATAACCTGGAGTTGCGTGGCTTGTAGCACAGGCTTTGAAATAAAACCTCTCTTTGGTTCCTGTTTTGTTACATAACTGGTTGCATTTACTTTGGTAAGTTACTTGCTTTCTCTGACTCACATGTCTTCGCTTTCTCTGACTCACATGTCTTCATACACTGAAGGTATCCTACTACCTGCCTCTCTGGGTACCTGTGAAGTCCAGAGAACTCATGCATGTGAAATAGCCTTTAAAAGTTGTGATGCATCATACAAAGATCAGCTAAACAGAAAAAAAATCAGTTTTTTGTGTTGTAATTATTCACACACATATACCTGGGCACACCTTCTAAGCAGCAGTCCATAACCCCTACACCTCCCTGTCTTCTCAATCAGGTGAGCCAGGGCTGGGGGCCGTGTTGATCGTCCTCCTGCCCAGGGAAGCCTCCCCTCGCCACACTCATCCCTCACCCTTTTCCACATTAGCTACCCGGTTGCCAATCAACCTCCCTCCCCAGCCTCAGCCCATTAGTACAGCTCCCTGGGGGAATCTATTTTTTAAAGGTTATTAGCAGATTATTGGTTCTTTATCAACCTCAGGCCCCAATCTCCAATCTCCCAATGAAGCCACAGCTGCCTAATCAGATGCACTTGATAATCTTGGCATAAAGGTGGTAGAGGGCCTGTTGGGGGTAGGGGCAGCTGGAAGGAGGGAAGGGTTAATAGCACTACCCCACCGCCACCCCTTTGGTCCTCAAATAGCTGAACTTCTGTATGTTGTAGTTTTCAACTGCAAATCATCTTTAATAGCAGACATCACGGGATGGCTCATTACATTAAGCTATTTTTCATGCTATCTCCTGTAATATCCTTTAATCCAATGCGTTTCAAATCACCTCGGGCTAAAATAAGAGACATAGCGATGTAATAGCCTAGTGTATTAGTGGGTTAATTGCCCTGTTGTACTCTTTCTAGTAGCTATCTCTGGAATGACTTCTATATTAATTGTAAATTGCTTAATACATTTAACTCCTTGCCACCGCCCCAGCCCCTAACGAAGGAGGCCGCTACCCAGTTGCTTGATGGGATTGTGTGTGTGTGTGTGTGTGTGTGTGTGTGTGTGTGTGTGTGTGTGTGTGTGTGTGTGTGTGTGTGTGTGTGTGTGTGTGTGTGTGTGTGTGTGTGTGTGTGTGTGTGTGTGTGTGTGTGTGTGTGTGTGTGTGTGTGTGTGTGTGTGTGTGTGTGTTTTGTGGGCACTCTTTTCCAACTTGTGGTTCCCCTTTGTCCTCTCGGCCGGAGCTGGCAGAGCAGGCTTGGAACATACTTCTCAGCCTAATGAAGGAATGAGACAGCATTTATTGAACACCTGCTATATGCCAGGCCCTGGCCTTGGCCCTTTCACCAAATGCTGTCTCCTTGAAGCCTTATAAGACCCTGAGTAGTGGCAGTAGTCTCTCCAGAGGTCATGTGACCTGTTCAAGGTCACAGAGCAAAACCACAACAAAGCTGGATTTGCATCCAGACCTGAACACTCCTAGAGCCAAAGTGCCTGAGAACAGGGCAGGACCCCGGGGTTTTGAATACTAGCTCAGCTGTGGTCAGCAGGATAGGGGGTGCAGAGGACACACTCCTGGTCTGGAGGGGAGAGACACAGCCTGATGGGGGAGACAGAAACCTCTACTCTGGGGAGCTGCCACTCTGATGGGGGGACAGATCCGCTGCCAAGGGGAAGCTCTCAGGCAAATGGGGGTTGCAGCCCCTGTTCTGGGGCGCACCCAATCAAATGGGGCTGTCTTGGCGGTGGCGGGTGTCTCCCATCTGTTGAAGAAAGCACAGTTTCTGTCCTGGAGGAACCCCCAGTCACATGGGGGAGACACCAATCTCACCGATCCATACAGAGGAAGCAGAAGTAGGGTGCAAGTGAATGAAATTCGAGGCACAGCGAACGGACACTGGAAACAGTGTGCTCCGAGCAAAAGGGCAGCACTTTGACCCCCTGCTGTGCCCAGCGACTCACTTCCGGATTGGGGCGGGGCCTAAGCGCGGGCCGGGTGAAGGGCGGGGTCAGCACCTCCTCTCCCTTCCTCTGTGTTCATTTACCCCTGGACTGACCCCTCCCGTGACTGGCAGGTAGGGGCACCTCAGGCAGGGCAGGGCCAGAGACCTCCTCCTCGCCACCGTCCTGGTTCTCTGCGCCGACAGCTCCTCCTTTTCCAAACGGGGCCCCCGTGACCTGCGTGACCGGGACTTGGGGTCTCTCCTGTCTCCCCCTCCCTTGTCTTCGCACGGATGGACAAATGGAGATCCCCGGGGTAGAGGAAAGGAAGATCCGGGAGGGAAAGATCAAGGAGGGGAAAGAAGAGAGCAGGGCTAATGAAGCCACGTCACAACAGAGTCACAGAGATGGGTTAAACGTTTACTGCCGCTGGCGAGCGCTTGCGCACCTTCTCCCTGCGTTGGCAGTGACACCCACAAGGCAGTTCCTGCATCAGAAACTAGTCCGTCTGGTCCACAGACGGACTAGTCCATCCCCTCACAGAACGGAGCAGAGGGGCCCAAATGTAAAGTTGTAGCTACATAATGAACGCCTCGCCGGTTTTCCTTATTCCCTCCGTGTGCCATAGAAAAGTGAACTTGAGGTTCTTGGTGAGTTTGGGCCGGGACCCTGTGGCTGCCTGGTCCCGGAGATAATTCCTTAGGATAAAAATAGAGAGAGAGAGACAGAGACAGAGACAGCAGGAAAGAGGAAGGCAGAGGGGCCGCAGCAGACGAGGCCGGGAGCCGTCCGTTCCTGGTCTTCTTGGCTGTGCGGGGCTCTGAGCCCGGGTCCTAGGCGGCGGCGGCGGCTTTGTTGGCGGCGGTCTCCGGGAGCAACCTTGAGCGCGGGCGCTGAGACAGTGATTTAGGGGCTGGCATTGAAGCGTGAAGGTAAATGGCCACATTTCACCGTCAGAAGATGCGCGGGAGGCGCCCGCCCCTTCCCTTCCCCCAAGGCCTGGGGGGTGGGTGTGGGGAGCTGTCGCCGGCACCTCCTTAGATCCCGGCCGAAATCCCTGAGTCCCTGCGGCGCCGGAGGAGGGATGCCAGAGGCCCAGCACCTCCTTTCCCGACCCGTTGCTATTTGGGGAAGCTAAGTGCTCTGGGACCACGGAGGAGGGCTCCACTGTCTCCGGTCCCAAAGCTGCTTCAGGAGAGAAGTTGAGAGGCCAAGGCCCAAAGCTCGAGGACCTGCGGGACTGTCTGCTTGCCAGGAGCGGGTGTGGGAGGCACCATCTCCTTAACTCCTTACAGGGGTCCTGAGGCAGGATCTGCCTTATGCCCACAGTGCAGATGTGGAAACCGAGGCTCAGGAGGTTAAGTGAGCTGCTGAAGACCACCCGGCTGGGGAGGGATGAGGAGGCAGGGCCGCAGGTCTGTGGGGACCACCCCCCCACCCTGTGTTCAGCCGCCTATGGCCCCAGTACATTGCTTCTGGGAGCTCTGGGGTCTGGGTAGGGGTGGGGCGCTTGTGGGTGCATGAAATGTTGGCATCCAGCAACCTCCTGCTGCTTTGAAGATAATACATGAAAATAATACATGCTCTTCATGTTCAAAAAATACAGAAATATGGGTATGATTAGATAACCCTTCATGTTGACCGCTCTACCCCTTCCTCTGGGCAAATCTTCCTTCCCAGAGACCCATGCATCGCTCCCACAGTACTGAGCCCCTTGAACCCTCCCAGTTCTGAGTCAAGCACATGTAAGTGGAATGTTGAGATGAGTAATTTGATTCATTTTGTTATTTTGCTGAGAAAAAGAGGGAAAAAGAAAGAGGGCCAGGCTGGGGCATGTGTGCCTCGCTTGAGTGGGGGCATAACATTGCAGATCGCCCCCAGCCCATCACTGCCCAGGCTTGAGCCACAGAGAGAGGCAGAGTGGGGAGGAGGTAGGGGAAGAGTAAGCCCAGGGCGCAAGGTCAGGGAGGCCTCCAGAGGGTGGGAAGCAAACGGCTCCCTGGCTCCACTTGGGGCAGCTTTGGTCCTTTTTATTCATCATAGCTGCTTTTTACTGGATGCCCACTAAGTGTTCAGTATACTTTTTATCATGCCAGCAACCCCGTGAAGTATGTATTGTTACCCCCATTTTAGAGATAAGAACACTGAGGCTAAGCCCCTGATCTAAAACGCCATTGCTGAGAGGTAGAGGTAGCGGAGCTGGGATTGAACCTGAGTCCCGTTGACCCTAGAGAGTTTCTTCTCCCCGCTGTCCACTGCCTCTCTGCTTCACTGGGGAGGGGACTGTCGAGGCCTAGGGGGGCCCACCCAGAGCTCAATGGGAAAGGAGGCTGGCATTTACCTCCCTAGTGTGTTTTTCCTAGCGCCAGTTCTCCTAAGGAGTCTGGGTCAGAGCCCAGGTCAGGGCAGAGGGTAGTCAGGTGCGGTAAGTGGAGGTCTGAGTTCTCAGCTGACAGTTTTCCTCAACCCTGGGCAGACAGGAGGCAAAGGCAGACGGAAGAGGGTCACTCTGTGTGTATGTATGGGGCTGTGGGTCCTGAGGTTCCAGAGGAAGGTACCCCGGATGGGGCCTGGGGTGGGAGAGAGATCACCTTTCATGGTCTGAATTACTCCTGGAGGGGCCAAAGAAACCAAGTAGAGAACTCCCATGGGGCCAGGGGGGCAGGTGTAGACATTCCAGGGGTAGAGCGGTCATCCTCCCTAGGACGGGGCCTGGGTGGGAACAAAACCAGCCACGGGACCCAGGTGCACACAGGTTCAGGTGGTGGGAAAGAGAGGCCCATTGTCAGAAAGCCCTAGTTCCTCAGACCCCAGTTAACTACGACAACTTCTAATAGCTGTCATTTATTAAACACTGACTAGGCGCCCCGAACTGTGCTAAGCCTTCTCTTAATCCTGACAGCCACCGTATTCTGTAGGAACTCTATTAACCCCATCTGACAGATGAGTAAACAGAGGCACAGTCTCCCCTGGGCTGACACTGTCTCCCAGGCCTGCTTCCTGCCCCTATAGGGGTGGGGCAGGGGGGCACGGCATATGGAGAGGGGGCTCCAAACCCTTGTAATCTCGGCACAGGGCCTGGCTCCTGGAAGCCCTCAATAGAAGCAGCTCTTATTATTACTCTTGGCTTTCGGTGGGTGTGGGGCGTTGGGTGGGGCCACCTTGCCTTTCAGCCCATTAACTCCGTGCTCGGCTCTGAGAGCCAGGGTCCTGTCTTCTTGCCCGGGGTCTCAGGGTACACCTCTCTCTCCCAACTTCTGAGTCTGCCCTTGTACCTCCATGTGATGCTTGATCTAGGGAAGGTGCGTGTGGGAGCATGTGTGTGTGTGAACGCGGTGAAAGGGAGTGGGTGGCTTCAGAGATGTCTCTTGTCCTGTGAAGAAGACCAGGTGGAGAGGCGGGAAGGGTGTCCCAGGAAGGTCCTTCCCAGAACAGGGTCTGGAGTTTCCCCAGCCTCTGCCAGAGTGGGGAGCTTCAGATCCCCATTTCTGAGTCAGTCACCTGGATGGAGGTGGGCTGCATCAGGCTAACCTCTGTTTTTCTTTAAATTTATTTATTTACTTACTTATTTATTGGCTGTGTTGGGTCTTCGTTGCTGCGCACGGGCTTTCTGTAGTTGTGGCGAGCGGGGGCTACTCTTCGGTGTGGTGCGCTGGCTTCTCATTGCAGTGGCTTCTCTTGTTGTGGAGCATGGGCTCTAGGGCGCACAGGCTTCAGTAGTTGTGGCACGTGGGCTCAGCAGTTGTGGCTCACGGGCTCTAGAGCGCAGGCTCAGTAGTTGCGGCGCACAGGCTTAGTTGCTCCGCAGCATGTGGGGTCTTCCCAGACCAGGGATGGAACCCGTGTCCCCTGCATTAGCAGGTGGATTCTTAAGCACTTCACCACCAGGGATGTCCCTAGGCTAACCTCTTTTCCTGTCATCTACCTTCATAGTGGTGACCAGACCAGGGGTCTGTCCTCTTTCTGGGTCCTTGGCCCTCTACTGCCCCCACCCTGGTCCTGGGCAGGGATCCCAGATTCCAGCTTGTCCAACCCCACCTTTTGACAGATAAGGAAAGGGAAGCACAGAGAAAGGGAGTGACCTGCACAAGGTCACACAGCGAGTTTGTGGCAGGTCTGCCTTCTCTGGATGATGCTGGGGAAGGGAGCCAGAGAAGACTCTCCTAGGGCCCCCAGTTTGGAGGGGCCCCAGGAAGTCAGGCGTTCCCCCTCCCTCCTCTTTCCTGGGGTGTTGTCAGCTTGAGCACTGGCCACCCGCCCCCATCCCCATCCACATACCAGGTGGAATTGTCTTAATGCAGCAAATTGTTCGTACACATGTAAGCAAATATCTCCTCCAATTATCTCGTATCACCAAACAGGCTGCGATGCTCACTGGTTGGAGGGCCGAGGTTGTCTTTCAATCCACTGATGATGGGGAGGAGGCAGGGGAGGGGGGCTGGCTGACACCAAAAATAAACCAGCTGAGCGGGGATGGTTGTCGCAAGGGGCAGAGCGAAGTTGTCAGGCGGCGAGAGCGTGTGAGGCGGCAGGACGATAATGTGGCATGACACTTCTGAAATGAGCGGCCCGTTGCCATGGTGAGCAGCCAGGAGGGACCGGCTCTCCCGAGGCTCAAATAAAACATGCTTTAAATGATGTTTGATTAGAATTTAGATCATGTAACCGAATACCTCAGTCCTCCTCTTCCCTGTGCTTTTCTGCTTTTCTTCTCAATTCTCCCTTTCTCCCCTCCATCCCCTCCCCTCCCTACCTCGGGCAGACAGATGTATGCACACACTTGCACACACATGCCCTTGTTCCCTCTCTCCTCTCCCCAGCTGTTCTATGCCTTGGCTGGACCTTGTTTCAGAAAATCCAGCTCAGAGAAGATGCCGGGGACTCCCTTGGTGGGGTCACAGCGGTGGCCTCGGGGTCCTGGTTTGAGTCTCTGCTGTTCTGCTCTAATAACAGTAGCACTAAAACAATTCACAGGGTCTAAGCCTCTGGTTTTGTGCCCCTCACAAAACTCTTCCAAATGAAAGCTCATATTTATTCTCACCACAGCCCTTCGCCTATTTGCCATCATACCCATTTTATAGATGAGGAAGCCAAGGCTCAAAGAGGCCAAATGTCTTGTCCAGGATCACGCAGCTGGCGAGATGTGAATCCAGCACTGCCATGGGCTGCCCTTGGGGCTCTTGGGAGGAGCCTCTTTAGGAGAAAGGGAGCAGAGCCAGTTCTCCATCCTCTGGACTCTCAGACCTTGACTTGTCTAACTTGTTTTGAAGTCCTACTTTGCTCTTGGTCTGCCTGTGTGAACCACCCCAAGGATGGGCAGACAGGCCCCGACTTGCTTCCAGAGGGCTTTGGGACACACTTGGTGATTTTCTGGCTACGCGCTCCTGCTCATTTGTTTGGTAATGGACATATATCTGTGGTGGTTTTTCCAGGGCATGCTGCCCAGGTGGGGAAGACAGCCAGTCCTGGGAACAGAGGGCACTGCTGCTGATTATCTAGAGTGGGTCAGGGAGGGTAGGTTGGCATGAATGGACAGGGCAGGCAGGGGTGCTCCCGGAATCTCCATTGCTCTTGGTGCCCTGGAGTTTTTTGGAGACCCTGGGGAGGTTATCATCATCCTTATTCTGTGTCAAAGGGACATGGCTTGACCCAGTGTCCGTCTTCCCCAGCAGACCAGTGTCTCTAGATTGTCTCTCTCACCATCAGCCAGTCCATCCATGCATTCACTTAGCCATCACGTACTCGTTCAGCATCAGCTGTGTGCCAGGATGCTAACTGCAGAGGCAGCCCTGGTCTCTCCACCTTCACAGGTGTGGGGCTTTGTGGGCCAAGGGCAGGTGACCTGGAGTCAGACACCAAACACACACACACACACACGCGCGCACACACACGCGCGCGCGCACACACACACACACACACACACACACACACAGTCTCCTTCAGTGCAGAGTGTGAAGTGATCTGATGGAGGAGGAAGCAAAGTGCTCTGGGAACATCAAGGATGGGAGCCTCTCTGTGTAGGGTGGGGGCCGAGGAAGGCTTCTCAGAGGAAGTGATATAAGAAGAAAGACAAGGACTTCTCCGAGTGATCAGACAGAAAGGACAGCCTGGGAGGAAAGCCCTCGATGTGCAAAGGCCCACCGTCCCCAGCAGATTGGAAGCTCCCTGGGTAGGTGGCGGGGGTCTGGGTCTCTCACATCAGACTCTAAGCTTTTGAAAGGCAGAGACTGAGCCCCTGGGTATCTCCCCCAAGATGGGGTTACCCTAAGGGAGTGGGAGTGTCTTCTATGTCTTTTACCTTTTCTCCAAATCAAAAGGAATTCATTTCTTTGAATATCCTGTTAGCTCTGAAAGTAGGGGCCTCTCCTTATATGTATAAGTGTCTGGCCTCCCTGGTGTCTGGCACAGGACCTGTTATACAAAAATGAGTCAACATTTATTGAGTACTTACTGTGTACCTGGCATTGTGCTAATGCTTTACAAGTGATTCACTCCTTGACCAGCACTTGACCAGCAACAATTCCCTGGTGTTTCAAGGGCAGGAAAGAGCAAGCAGGGGGTTCGGCGAGGAGAGAAGCCATGGATCAGTGTCTGGGGTCCCCAAAGGGAAGAATGGAGGGTGAGAGGAGCACACAGGTCTGGACTATTTAGCCAGTCAAGTTTGGGAAAGGCCAGAGGAAGTGGGGCCACTGAGATTGACTGTCATGGGGCAGGGGCTGGCAGGGGCAGCAAGAAATACAGGCTGGGGGGCAGCTATCACCTAGAACCAGGTGTCTCTCTTCCCTCCCCCTCCCCTTGCCCATCCGGTCACTACCAGCATTTGAATCCAGCCCTTCACTTGCAGCCCCACAGCCCCTGCCCTTGGCCACCAGTATCCCTTGCTTGGACCTGTGCAGCATTTCTCACTGGCTCCTCACCCCAGGCTCTCCTTCCCCCACCTTCCTCCACTGGCTACCTGTTAGCTGCCTATAACTTAAATTTGATTGCTTCATTCCTGTGATTCCTGTGTGTCAAAACCATCATGGCTCCCCACAACCCAGGGGCTACAGCCCGGACCCCCCAGCCTGCTCTCAAGCCCCACCATGATGTGATCCCAGCCTGCCTTTCTGGCCTTGCCTCTCTCAAGTTCTCCTGTTCCAGATTGGTCAGTTCTTGGTGCCCTTTCTTATCTGCACCTGTGAAGACTCAGAGTGCCCTCCGCGAATGCCCTCTCTCATCCCCAAGTCAAGGCCGACTCATCTCTTTCTTTGTAAGCTCAGCTCAAGTCTTTCCCACTCTTGGACCCCTTCCCTGACCACTCCTTCCAGAAGGCATGTATCTTAGCTTGAGTTGCCATAACAAAATACCATAGACTGGGTGGCTTAAACAACAGAAATGTATTTTGCACAGTTCTGGGAAGTCCAAGGTCAAGGCACTGGCTCATTTGGTTCCCTGGCCTGCAGATGGCTGCTTTCTCTCTGGTGTCCTCACGTGGTGGACAGGGAGAGAGGGAGAGAGAGCTCTGGTCTCTCTTTCTCTTCTTGCAAGGGCACTAATCCCATCATGGGGGCCCCTCCCTCATGATTTCATTAAACCTAATTACCTCCCAAAGGCCTCAGCTCCAAATACCATCACATTGCGGGGGTTAGAGCTTCAACATATGAATTTGGGGGGGAACAACATTCAGCCTATAATAGCATGTCTCTTATATGCAGGTCAGATTTTCACGTTGTCTAATTGTTTCAGGTTATTTCCTCAATTTGACTGTAAGCTCCCTGAGGAGCAAATTTTGGATGGCAACAATTGTGTGTTGATACACCTGGTAATAATACCTACCTATTCTATTACAGGATCTGAAAAAAAGTTTGTACCCAAGGATTTCCATCCCCAGTCTTTACCCTTCCTCTGCCCCCAAGTTTCTATATTTGGCCCTTTTGGGCCTCAGTAGGCATAGTGGGTTGGAAAGAAAGTTGAAAGAAGCACAGAAATCTTAGAATAATTTCCTTCAGAAACGGCAGAGCATCCCTCCTGGCTGAAAAGTATGGAAGAGGATAAAAGGCAGAGGGGAGAGCCAGGAGAGCCAGGCACCTGCAGGTGCTGGGTTTGGTGAGGGCTGTGGAGCCTGAGGCACCATGGCCGAGCTATGGGAGGGAGTGGGAGATGGGACAAGAAGACTCAAGTAAGTGTCACTTTTTCTTATGAATGTACGTGTCCTTTGAGATGCTTGGTAGGAACTGAAGCTGCATTTCCATGTGTTTTGCTGATGGACTGATGTTTTCTCTGGATGTAGCACCAATGGAGACTGGCCACAGGTGACCTAGTTAGGTGATTATGCTGTCATTTGGGCACTGCCTGCCCTGGGGTTAGGAGCTACCTTTACCTGTACTGTTTCTAGTTCTCAAAGTAACACAGCAAGGTCGGTGCTAGGAATGCCATTTTACTGATGAGAAAACTAAGCTTCAGAGAATTTAGGGACATTGAGGGGAGAGAGAGAGGAGAACGGGTGAATCTGGTCCTGACTCAGACCGGTAACCCTTGACCTCTAACCTCAGAGCTGTATCTTAGGATGGAGCCACCATGCCCATTAAGCTCCATGTTAATGTAGGAGCTTAATGTAGGAGGCTCATTAGGCTGGAAAATGATTCTATCAGTTCCGCTCTATCTACGGGGTCAAAGGTGACCCAGGTCCAGGCCTCTGTAGCCTTCAGAGCCCGGATGACAGTGTGATTCGCTAACCTGGGAAAGCGGTCCTATGAAGCCTGAAATGGGAGAGAATGGCAGGGACGGGGGTCCTGGGGGATGTGCAGAGAAAGGGCTTGGGGCAGCTGGAGTACTGACCAGGAGGCCTCGTGGCCACGGACAATCTCGATTGCACAGCTCACTGTCTCCCTGGGCTTCACCTGTTAGCACGTGGGGCCTCTTTGGTAAGGGACCTGTTAGCACGTGGGGCCTCTTTGGTAAGGGGACAACCTTACAACTCAGAATAACTTTATTTGGGGGTAAAAGGTAGGGCTTGGTTCACCACAATACAGGAGGAACACCCAGGGCTTGGAGGTCAGGAAACCTAGGTTCGAGGCCCCCAAATCTGGTGCTGGGGGGTGCCTTAATTTTGCTGTGTGCCTGAGTTTCTCCACTGATAAGTTGTGGATGCAAGAGCCATGTTGCTTGTGTCACATGTGCCACAGAAGTGACGGTGACTGGAGAGGTCGAGTCCACTGTTCACATGTGAGCTGGGTGAGGGTGGGATCACAGTAACTCTTTAGTGAGATGAAGCCTGTGAGGACCAGCCCATCACAGGTTCACCCTTGGTGCTGACAGCCCCATGAGGCAGGGCGTCCATGGTGAGATCTCTGCAGGGACAGGAAGGGGCCCAGGCATGGCTGGAATCTGTGGAAGGACAGAGCGGGAAGAGGGGTCCTGGCAGACAGGGCCTGCCACTTGTGCTTTTCAGGACCCCGTGGGAGAGAGAATTTTCCCCTCCTTTATTTTCTTTTTCACTTCTTTATTGGAGTATAAACGCTTTACAATGTTGTGTTAGTTTCTGCTGCACAACGAAGTGAATCAGCTACATGTATACATACATCCCCATATCCCCTCCCTCTTGAGTCTCCCTCCCACCCTCCCTATCCCACCCCTCTGGGTGGTCACAAAACATCAAGCTGATCTTCTTGTGCCGTACGGCTGCTTCCCACTAGCTATCTATTTTACATTTGGTAGTGTATATATGTCCATGCCACTCTCTCACTTCGTCCCAGCTTCCTCTTCCCCCATTGTGCCCTCAAGTCCGTTCTCTACGTCTCGTCTTTATTCCTGCCCTGCCACTAGGTTCATCAATACCGCTTTTTAAAATTCCATATATATGCGTTAGCATACGGTATTTGTTTTTCTCTTTCTGACTTACTTCACTCTGTATGGCAGAAACGGACCTGGACCCTATGGTCCTTGCCCGCCATGTCCTCAGCCTGCCTTTTGTCTGTGGAAAAACTTTAGCCAAAGAATAAGTTTAATCAGAGAAGTGAGAAAATGCAGAAACAGAGGAAAACATCAAAGGAGACGAAATAATAATAGTTTACTCATTAAGCATAGACAGGGACCTTTAGTTCCCCTCAAGGGCTATAGATAATCTTCTGAGCCGTATCCTGTGAGCTGTCTTATAGATACTGAAGCCCCCCACCAGGTGGGAGAAGTTAACTACATGATGACCAGGCTGTAGCCGTGACATAAGCTGCCACAATTCCAAGAACTGGCCTCAAAGAAATGGGAAAAAACCGCACCTGGAACTGAAGATTAACTGTACCTAAAACAATCAAGATGACACTGGTAAGACCACTGATGACCGGTTTCAAGATGACTGTCAGAGCTGACTGTGCTGTTTCTACGTGTAGCCCTCTCCTGCTGTCTATAAAAGCTCTTGCCCCCTGATTGTCAGGGCGGGGAGTTGGCCTTTGGACAGGCATCTGCCCTCGTCCCCGGTTACCAGCATCCAAATAAAGCAAACTTTCCTTTCCACCAACCTGACCTCTTTACTGGCTTTTGAGCGGCGAGCAGCCGGACCCCACTTTCGGTTACATTTCTGTCAACCAACCTGGAGCCTAGCAATGAACACTTCTGCCTCAGAACAACCCTACGTAGAGGGTACTGTTTTGTTTAATTTATTTATTTATATTTGGCTGCGCTGGGTCTTAGGTGCGGCCCGTGGGATCTAGTTCCCTGAGCAGGGATGGATCCCAGGCTCCCTGCATTGGGAAGGCGGAGTCTTAACCACTGGACCACCATGGAAGTCCCTAGGGTACTGTTTTAATCCCCACTTTACAGATGCAGAAACCAGAGCAGTTAAGTGACCTTCCCACCATCACAGAGCTTATAAACGGTGGAGTAATGACTCAGTCTTGGATGGTCCAGGGCTTGTACTGTGCTATCCTGTCAGGAACTAATCCTGAACGCGTTATGCTTCAGAGCATGACTCCTCAGCAAAAGGGACCTCATTTGCCCCACATGCCAAGGTCCCCTCCCCATTCCCCAAACAGAAGACCTAGATTTGAGTCCCCCCTGGCAGCTGCTCCCTGCTTATGTGTTCTTGGGCAAGTTAGCTCATCTGTAGAATGGGTGGACACACATTTGTTGAGGATCTCTTATGTGCCACATTATTTTTTTTTTCGCCACACCACATGGCTTGCAGGATCTCAGTTCCCCGACTAGGGATCAAACCCGGACCCCGGCAGTGAAAGCACTGAGTCCTAACCACTGGACAGCCAGAGAATTCCCTAATGTGCCACATTTAATTTAAACCTCACTGCAACCTGAGATTGGCATTATTTCCTCCAATTAACAGCTGGGGAAGTTGAGGCACAGAGAGGTGAAGCAAATTCCCCAAGGAGCTGATATGAAGCTTAGTCTGTCTTATTCTGGAGCTTATGCTCTTTTCACTTCCCCTCATTTCTCAAGTTGTAATCCATAAAGCCTCAATTCCTGGGGGGGGGGGGGTTAATAAGTGTTAACGTGAAAAAAAAATTCCGTGATCAACTCTGTTTAGATAAGGCTCTTTTCAAAAAGTTAAAGAGGTTATTTGCTGCAGGACTTTTCAGAGCCTTTATTATGCTGGTGTGCCTTGAGGAGTTCCAAGAGAAGAGCAGAGTTAGTATTAACTTCTTTGCTGTGAAGAAGTTAGTTGGGGAGAATCTTGTGGGAGAAGCATTCCTTGGAACTCACTTTGGGAAAAGCTGTACCTCACCCCGCTGCTTCCCTGATAACAATAGTGGTGACAGTAGCGATAACAGTAACACGGTGAAAGAGATCATCATGCTCATGTTAGTTTTGCAACAATTGCAATTATATTTTTCTGTGCATGATTTTTTTGTTTTTGGCTTAGCCTTGTGGCATGTGGGTCTTAGTTCCCTGACCAGGGATTGAACCCAGGCCCCCTGCAGTACAGGCGCGGAGTCTGAACCACTGGACCATCAGGGAAGTCCCTGTGCGTGATTTTTTGGAGTCTTTTTCTGCATTCCCCCACCCCCAACCCACTGCTGATTTAAGCGCCCTGATCCCTTCCTTGAGCTCAGGGCACTTCCAGCCCACAGGGGCTCACTGTTCCTGTGCCTGGGGCTCCTTTCTCCTTACCTCCAAGCCTTTGTCTGGTGATGCCCCTCAGGTTGCCCTCCCCTTCCTCCCACTCCTTGCCTTGCTCTGGAGGAAAGTGAAGGAGGCTCGGAAAGGGGAAGCGATGTGTCCGGGGCATGTGGTGAGATGGGCACCCCGCATCTCCTGCCCCTCTTCCACAGCCCACCTGCACAGGACACCCCTATTCTGAGAAGCATCCCTGATGGACTCATCCCAGGGCTAACCACGAGCTATTCTGGTTCTCTCTCAGTCCTTTCATACCTGGTCTATATTATGCACTGCAAAACGAAGTCAGGGCTGTCTTTGGTGTACCGTATTTATTTTTAAAAACTAGGTTTGTTTAAAGTATAATTTATAAGCCATAAAATTTACCCATTATCATATTCGTTTTAAAATTGTTTATTATAATTTTATTTTTTTTTTACGTAGAGAAAAGAGCACAAATCAGTACAGGGAGTGATGAATTTTTACCAAGTAAAAACCCCTGTGTAATCAGCACTCATCTCCGAAGCAGAACATATCCTGCCCCGCAGGACCTCCCTGGTACATCCTCCCCGTCACCCCAAGGTTGACACGCCTGACTTCCAATCCCACAGAGAGTTGTTTAAAAAATAAACTAACCAATCTATCCCTTTCCTTTTTCCTTTTTCTTCTTCCCTCCTCCCTCCCTCCCTTCCTTCCTTTCCTCCTTCCCTCCCTCCCTCTCCCCTTGCTTTATCCCCTCACTCCCTCCTTCCTTTCTTACTGGTTCCACTCCCATATCGTTTATTTGAGGTTTATAGTAAGAGGTGCAACAAGAGAGAAGGTAAATGTCTTAACACAGTGCCTTGGGGGGCAGTGTGAGGTGAGGGTCAAGTTGCTGAAAGACCTGACTCCAGACTGGCCACTGCCAGCTCTGAGGCCTGGGGCTTGTGACAGAACCTCTCTGTGCCTCAGTTTCCTTATCTGTGGAGTGATAATTCGACTGACTCCAAAGGGTGTTGGGAAGACTAAATAAGGTATTTTCACCTTATGCCTGCAAAGTGTTTAAGTGCACCTGTACCAGGAAGCCTGGGTAAAGTTCTGCCACATAACTACGTTTCTTCAAGACGGGACTTGTGGACAGGAGATAAGAATCACTGCCATTTGTTGAGGACCTACTGTGTGTCAGGGTTTTGCCTCTCATCTGCATGGCTACCCTGCTAGGAGAGATTATTATCTCCATTTTATAGACGAGGAAATGAGGCCAGGAGAGGTAAATCCTGAAGACATAAGTTGATAAGTGTTGCACCTGGAGCTGAAACCCAAGGAGAGTGTGGCTTGAATGTTCACATTCCCAGCCAGGGGGCCAGCCTTGTACTAATGTCTCCCAGCTGTGAGCTGAGCACCGTCCTCTGTGGGGGATGTCCTTTGCTATAGTCCTGTCCTCCCAGGGACTCAGTGCTGCCCCCCTTGATGAGCTGGGGAAATCCTCCTGGGGCAGGGGTGGGGCTCTGGGGAGGGGATGAGTTGCCCAGGGCAGAGCATGGAGGGGACCACCTCGCGGTAGAGGGTTCAGACCGCCCTGGGTGTGCGCAGTGCCCGGGCTTCCTGGAAGCACGACCTTCAGCCCGGGGAAGCTCTGGGGCCCTAGGCAGGGGTGGCCACTGGGGCTTTGGAGAAGAATAGCCTGCACCCTGCAGAATCTCCTTGTAGGGCCCTGTCCTGCCTGTCAGGACTCATGGGGTGGGGTCGGAGGGCACAGAGCAGGGCCTGGCAGGTCAAGCATGGGAGTGTTGGTGACTCCTTCAGCTGGGGCAGGGCTGGGGTGGTGCGATTTGTCCCCCACCCCTGCTGAGTGCTCAGTAAACAGCAGGTCATAGGTGGGGCAGATTCCTGCTATGTCCCCTCCAACAGAGGGAGGGCTCAGCAAGCAGAGGCTGTGTCCTCTCCATCAGACTAGCTCCCCAGGCCAGTTCTGGGGCCCTGAGGCCTCCTTCCTGCCCATCTCCTAGAACCACTGCCTTGTGGTGTGGCCTCGGAGTGGAGGGCAATAAGGGCACCCACCCCGCCCCCTGCTGGTGCCTCGGGCAGCCCCTCACATCTCCGTGAGCCTGGAGGGAGCGCTGACATCACCTGCCCTCTTGCTGGCCTCAACTGTCCCTACCCTGACCTCTGGGCTCCTTGGGGCCAGCCCGGACATCTGTATCCATCTTGACCCAAACTTCTGACAAATTTCCTTTCATTGCTTGCAGCCATGTTATTTAAAGTAATTAACCTTAATTTATAAATTTTTATATCAAACTGGCTTTTAACTTTTAGAACTGCGGCAGCAGCTTATCCCTGGGCTGCTAATAGTTCTACATTTAATCAAAATTCATCCATCAGGTTCCAGTGTTAAATCATCTTTTAATTGGGAGTTACATTCTGGTTAATAGTTTTATAATTCGCCTCCTCTAATAGGTTTTACCACAGGGATCTCTACTCCATTTTTCCTCGCTCTATTATTGAGGGCATGCGGTTCTGCGGGGACGGCTTCGCTGGGCCCCGCCTCTCTGGCCTCTGCCGGTCGTCGCCTCTTTTGTTCTTGGTGGTCTCATTAGTTCCCGAGAAGAGTTCTCTCTCCTGCTCGTTACTAGGGCAGAGCTACTCTGCTCGTCTCCACAGCCTTCCGAGCTGTGTCCAGTACCTGCTTCTCTCCAAGAAGAAGCCAGAGCAACAGAAAGGGAGAGAGAGAGAGATGGAGATGGAGAGAGGGAGGGAAACACAGAGAGGGTGGAGAGGAAGGAAGGTTCTGGAGGCCCGCAGGTCAGGCCCGCAGCGGACGGGCAGCGAGCTGGGCGAGAGAAGCAGAGGAGTTTGGAGATGGATGCAGCCCCAGAACTGGCTGGCTTTTTCCTGGCCACCACCAACCAGCCATGCCCCTTCCACTTGGGAGTTAAAGATGCAGGAAGGAAAGTGGCCCTGCCCGAGACCCAGAGTGGCCAGGCCTGGAACATTCCTGGAGGTGGGCAGGGAAGTCCAGGCCACGTCGCATTCACTCAGGGCGGCTCCATCAAAATTGTCCCAGAGGAGCCAGCGGGCCTCCTGATGGGCAGGAGGGGGAGGGCGTAGAGACCGCAGGATCAGAAAGATGAGAGAGAGGCCAGAGTGAGACAGGGCGGTGGCGGAGAGTCAAGAGCAAGAAAAGAAAGGAGAGGGAAGAGAAAGGGGAGAAAAAGGGCAAGAAAGGAAGGCAGACGGACAGCGGAGGGGTAGAGAGCACGGGTCCCTCCTGTCGGGAGCCCTGGTCGGTGAGCAGACAAGCCTGTGTGGGCGCACACACACACACACACACACACGTGTGCACACACATGCCCGCACGAACCCACACGCTTGCACAGGCATGAAACCAGGCCTAGAGGCGCCTCGTGCAGGGCTGATGCTGGGCTGGGGGCCAGGCTCAGAGCCTGTGGGTGGGGATCTCTGAGAAGGCATCCAGGGGAGGTGGGCTGGCAAGGGTGAGGGAGGGGCTGGGGACCCAGGGCATGGGCTGAGACTGCGGATGTGCAGATGTGGGCTTCCATGGGGAAGCAGGACTTGGGGGCTGCCTCAACCCTGAAGTCATGTCCTGCTGAGCCTCCCTCCTCAACCTCCTCCAGTTGGTGACTTTTCATCTCAGTGGGTCTCAGCCCTGACTGCATGTTAGAGTCACCTGGGGAGTGTTTAAAACCCCAAGGCCCTGGCCCACCTCACACACTGTGGTGGTTTTAAAATATATCTACAAATTCTTTGATGGTTCTCCTTCCAAAGATGGAGTCAAATTCCCTTCCCCTAGAACGGGGGTCCCTTCTAACTTACAAACAAAAAAAGCAGAGTGACAATGTGTGACTTATGATGTTAGGGCATAAAAGGCACTGTGGTTTCCTTTATGCACTCCTGTGGATCACATGGCCAGCTGCCATGTCACAAGGACACTTAAGCAGCCCTACAGAGAGGCCCATGTGACGAGAAACTGAGGCCTCCTGCCAATAGCCATGGGAAGGAGTCGTCTCAGCAGTGGAGCCTCCAGCCCCAGTCAAGCCTTCTGATGACGCAGCCCTGAGAGCCACCTGAACTACAAGCCTCATAAGAGATCCTGAGACAGGACCACCTGGCTAAGTTGCTCCTAGATTCCTGACTCTCAGAAACCTTGTGAGAAAAGAAATGTTGTTTTAAGGTGCTACATGTTGGGGGGTAATTTGTGATGCAGCAATAGATAACTAATACACATTCATTCCATCAGCATCCCTGGGGGTGGGGCTGGACACAGGCATGTTTCAAAGCTCCGCAGGTGACACCAGTGTGCATCCAGGGTCGAGGACCACTGCCCTAAGGCCTTTGTGTGCTTGTGAGAGTATGTGTGCCTGTGACCTGGGTATGTGCACACGTCATGTGCATGTATACAGTGGGGGTGGGGGCACCATGACACATGCATTTGCCAGGATGTGTAAGTAAAAGCATCCCCTCGTGTGCATCCCTCTTGGAGTGGGTCAGTACATTTGGCCCAGGTACCTGTGTCAGGGCCTGGCTCAGGAAGGTCTGGAGCATGGAAAGAGCCTTGGAGGTTTTGTGGCCAGACCCACATGGGTCATCCACCACTTCCTTTCTGTGAGCCCTCTCTGAGCCTCAGTTTCCTCATTTGTGAAATGGGGACACGCAGATCACCATTCTGCCCAGTCCTTCGAGGAGGTACTATTTGAGCTGGCTGCATACCTCCTGGCCTGGTTTTGGCAATAGTTTGGTAGCACTGGGTCTTTTGCTGTAATGGCTCTTGGTGTAATTAGATCTGATGTGTAGCAGTGTAGACATGAAAACAATCAAGTGTGTGGCCCCCTCTGCAGGATGTGACCTGAAGGAGGGTCTGCCCTGGGGGACATCCCTGGGGATGGGGGTGGGGAGGGGGACAATATTAGTCATGGCCGGGTTAGGGTTTGGGGTTTGGGGCCAATAAATAGTCTTCCTCTCTAAATGCCAAGTGGTTCAGATGGGCAGGATAAGAACCGAGGTAGGCTGGTGGTTCCAGCTGAGTCTACACCCCTCTCTTCTGCGAGTCCTTGGCTGAGCCTCTTATCCTTGCTTGGCCTCGGTTTCCTCATCTATGAAGTGGAACAGCAAACCATCTCCCACCTGTGCATGTGACATACTGCGTCTCCCCACCAGAGCCCCTGGCTGGGAGGTTGGGAGAGGGGAGATTCTGGGTGGGGGAAGCTCCCCTGGGCCTCTAATCACCTGCAGACAGAACTGATTCCCAACCCCGGCTCTTCCTTACTGTTTGACCTTGGGGAAGCCACCGCCCCTCTCTGGGCCTTGGCCATCATCGGTAGGTAACAACTCCTGCCTCGTGCGGGTATGGAGACAATGGACAAAGGCGCTGCGTGGGGTGTCCCCTGCATGGTACGTGGCATCCAATAGAGGGCAAACTCACTTGTCACAAGCTCCAGCCAAACTTTTTCAGGTGTAATGAGAAAACAACCGGATGTCTTCCATGGAAAGTGCCTTCTCATTTCCATGAGGAGGAGGGAGAAGTGAGGGAGCGGGGAGAGGAAAGCAGCGTTTGTTGTGAGCCCACCAGGTGCCCCAGGGGCTCGGTGCTCAGACTGCCAGCCCGTTGTGGCATCTTAACCTGGCGACGTTAAGGACAACTGATCCCACTTTACACACAAGAAACTGAGGCTCAGGAAGTTCAAGGAATGTCCTTGCTCAGTGTCACATGGCTAAGGAGTGCGGAACCGGGCTGGAGCCCAGGTCCAGTGGCTGCAAAACCTGGGCTTTTCTGTGGGCACCTGAGGGCTGGGAGATGTCCAGGCCGTGGGCCCCACCTGCTCCCAGTGGGGGCCGTTGACCTCATTCCTTGTTCCCTCCAGAGGCTATCACCAGGTTAGGGGTGGGTGGGTGGAAATGACGGTGGAAAGGTCCGTGAGATGTGCTCAGGACCGCCCTGAAGCTTGAAGGATTTAGGTTAGACTTGTGGGAAGAGTGCAGATCCTGAGTGCCCAGGGTGGCAGATGCAGGGAGCCTGTGGGGACCTCTTCCCTGTGGTGCCCAGGCTCCCCTCACATGCAGTCAGTCTGAGCTTGGGAAGGGGGGCAAAGAGGAAGGGGCAGGGGGATTGTCAGGTTGACCTCTGCAAGGACGCACCAGCCTGTGTTTCGGTGGACGGGCCACTGCTGAGTCTGCTGGTGCAACTAGTTGGTCAAGTTCACAGGCTCCAGATATAAGAGCTTATATTCCAGCCCTCAGCACTTGTGAGCACAGTGATCCTGGACAAATCACCTAACTCCCTGTGCCTCAGTTTGCTTATCTGTAAAATGGGGAGAACAACCTGTGTCACGTGTGACCATTAAATGAGATAAACTCTGCACAGCGTGTAGCCAGCTTCTGGGCGCGTAGAAATCACGTGGTGCGTGGTAATGCGTGTTATCCGTTGATTGAGAAGGCGTGGGGGAAGCAGCACACCCCCTGAGTCTGCGGTCCCGCCTGGGTAGAGCTGAGGGGTCTGAATCCTCCTCCTCCCTTTCTCTAAGATCTTGAGAAAAGTCCACCAAATCTCTCTGGGCCTCAGTTTCTTTAATTGCCAGCTGGGAACCAAGTTCCTGACCTTCTCTGGGGACGGAGAGACATCAGGGGCTAGAAGTGTGTTGTAGATGCTCTGGGTGTGAGCAGACAGAGCCCATCCCTCATCTGATTCATATGGGCCCCTTACACTAATTTTTGTCCTCACTCCCCCGTAACAAATTGAAAAAATATTTACTGAAACCCTCTCTGTGCCAGGCACTCTGCCTATGCCACCAAAGTTACTACGAGCACTTGCTGGGTGCCAGCTCCATGTTCTAAACACCACATAGCCATCTGTAACCTGTGGGCATGGGAGACAGTCACTCCCACTGTGCAGATGGGGATGATGCAGTTTGAGCTCCGGCTGGCGTTCACGCCGCAGTGCAGGCGGGCAGGTGGATGTCCTGCTCTGGGCCTGGGTTGGCGGCTGATCAGCCTCCTGGCCCACATTGCTACCTTCCCAGGAGGATTGTCACTGAGCCCAGGGGTGATGGACCAGTTGAGGGGGCAAAGAGGGGGGACCTGGCAGCAGAAAGGGGAGCAGGGCAGAGAGGTTATTCCTTGCAGTCTCAGGGCTTTTAGCACTGCCAGTTGGGGCGGGGGAGGTGTTAGAACCCCTCTGGCCTTACAGAATGAAGTGTTTATTTTCCCCAGGGGCCGAAGTCAGTGATGGAGGGAAGGAGTAGAGAAGAGGCAGGAGGATTGGAAACTCACCGAGAAACAGAGACCGGGAGACAGAAGCAGGGAGAGAAGGAGAAAGACCAGGGAGAGACAACAGCAGCCTGACCCAAAGCTGTAGATCCCAATGGAAAAAGGGAGGGCAAGCTTGCATCCTTGGAGCAGTGGCCAGGCCCCAGGTTCTCCGTTTCCATGGGGAAGAATTTGGACTCAGCTGCACAGGGAGAAACCCAGCTTCCCCTTTTGGTGATGGAGGGGGGTCAGGCAGGGCTTCTCCAGGCCAGGGTCCCCCCACTTCTCCCACCCAGATCCAGCCTCTCTCTCCCCACCCAGGCTCTCCCACCCTCTGGCTCCCGACCTGGGAGAAGCTGCTGGTTCCTAAGACATGATTCCCAAGGCTGTGCGCTGCCAGGCTACAGCCTTAGAAGGAATCACCTTTCTGTCTCACAGATGGGGAATGGGGGCCCTGGCAGGAGCTCTGCTCAGATTTGCATAGATGAAGCTGGACCGCAGCTTAGAGTAACGACGCAGCCCCGAGCCCACTGACGCCGAGTTCTGGCTGGGTTTTCGTTTTTCGATTATCCTGGGAAAAGGGGGCACAGATCCAGGCCCCTTTTCGTCCCCAACACCACACAAGTGACTTTCTGGTGGGGAAGTGAGTGAGGCTGAGAGGCACAGGGGTGTAGGGGAAGGGCAGGAAGCCTTTATCAGAGGTCTCCTGGGAGCGGGCGTTTTATATCCCTGCCCTTTTGACCATCACCATCTGTGGGGCAGAAATTATTACTCTCATTTTACACGTGAGGAAAGCTGGACTCAGAAAGGTTAATTAAATTGCCCAAGGTCATTCAGCCAGTGATGACGGAAATCGGGATTCGAATCCAGGTCTGGTCCCAAAGTCTGGCTTTTTCCGTGCTGCTGTGTGCATGGGAATAGGACTGGGCCTGGAGAGAGGGACACAGGCCAGGCGTTGGTGGGGGTAGGGGGCCGGGTGCGGCGGTGCAGGGCGTGTCCTCAGACCTGGCAAACCTCGGCTAGAGCCCTGGATTTGCCATTCTTCACCCAGGCGAGGTTGGGCAAGTCCCTTCTCCTCTCTGAGCCATACGTGGATGGAGTGGCTGTGAGGTGCCTTCTCCCGGGTGTTTGGTGAGTGAGTGAATGAAAAGGCAAGTGAAGGCGTGAGGAGGAAGGCCACTTATTCTAACTTGGGTCTAAGGCTGGAGCGCCATCTTTGACTGGGGACAGAGTCCCTGCAGGCACACAGCCCCCGAATCTCCACCCCTCTCAGTCCTAAATGAGGACTTAAATGAGGTCCCCCAGCCTTCCCCTTGCACTACCCAGAGTCAGGAGATCCAGCTGATATGTGGTGAATGGCAGTGCACATCCTGGTGGCCCCGATTCTCGTGGCTCCCTGTCACGCTGTGGCATCCCCTCCCCTGTGAAGTCACCCTGAGGTCTCTCTTTCTGGGCTAGGTTAGTTGCTCTTAATTAAACCAGTTGTTGGACTGAATGCCCTCCCTATTAACATGTCTCCTAGACCTATTAATCCCCCACCAGTGGAGGAAGAGGATGGGAGGTGTGGGGGTGGGGAGGGCAGAGGGTCCTAAAAACCAAGCCAAGGGCTTCTCTGGTGGTGCAGTGGTTGAGAATCTGCCTGCCAATGCAGGGGACACGGGTTCAAGCCCTGGTCTGGGAAGATCCCACACGCCGCAGAGCAAGTAAGCCCGTGTGCCACAACTACTGAGCCTGCGCTCTAGAGCCCGCGAGCCACAACGACTGAGCCCGTGTGCCACAACTACTGAAGCCCTCTTGTGCTTCGCAACAAGAGAAGCCCATGCACCGCAACAAAGAGTAGCCCCCACTCGCCACAACTAGAGAAGAGTCCGCGCACAGCAACGAAGACCCAATGCAGCCAAAATAAATAAATTAATTAATTAAAAAAAAACAAGCCAGGCTACCTTCTGGGAAAAAGAAGGCTCCTGAGAGACTCAAGCCCACCCCTTTTTCCCTCTTGGGAGGCTTGGAAACTTTCATTCCAACCTCAGAATTCCTGGAAGCTGTCTGCATCTGCATCCCAAGAGGTTCAGCTGAGGACTTTTGGCCGCCGTGACCCTTGGGACCTCTTTCCCGTTCAGCTTCCTTTGAGCCTCTGGGGCCGGGCTAGCGAGAGTGGAAGTGACTGCACGGGTTCGAGGTGGGGGTCAAGGGCTTACCTGTGAGGTCAGAAGGGAAGGCTGCGTGGGAGCGAGGCTTCCAGTTGCAGAGCCAGGGTTATCCCGGCCTTACCCATGCGTGCCTGTCCCAGTTCTGTTCCCTCTGCAGATCCCTGGGGCCAGGTGGGGCTCCCCAAACACCTCATGTCTCTGCTCAGCCCTTCCTGGGGGTGGGTGGACCTGGAGGCATATGTTGGGCCCATGCCCAGATGCTCAGACTTCTGGTCGACCTCCCCGTCAAGCCTTCTTTCTTTCTCCTTCCCTCCCAGCCGGCCCTGCCCTGCTCTGCCCCAGTGTCAGGGGCCAGCTGGGGCAGGGAGGGAGCCAGGGTGGGGCCAGCAGAAGGTGCATAAATCATTATTGGCGAAGACCTCAGCCCTGAGCCGCCGGGTGGAAGCTGCTGTTCACAGTCAGGCCAGGGCATAAATCATAATTCCCCTACAATAGATCCTTCTGCAGCCGCCATCAGGAAAACCGTGTTGGTTTTATCGATTTTTTGACACGGGGGCCTAGGCAGCGGGCGGCTCCTGAATCATTATGAAATGAAACTGATTAGGAATTCATGGAATACTAAATAAACTTTACGAGCCCATTGTAAGTTTTTTGATGCATGGGGAGCGGAAAATGAAAACTAATGATATAAAAATTACACAGCGTGCTGAGTATTATTATACCGCTATTGATTTGTTTCAAACTGTACATCAAAATCGAAGAGGGCTGGGGCGGCTCCTGCAGCAATGCTGGGGATGTTTGGGCTCACCAGGGCTGGAAGGCTTTTTTTTTTTTTCCTTCTGTTTTTATTTATTTATTTTTCTACCTCTTTCCTCCAGCCTCCCTGCTCTGTAATCTGACTCCTTTCTCCCCACCCCTGCTCCTCGAGGGAAGGCCCCAGGGGGCCACCTAGCCACCCATCCACAGGGCAGCCTCCTCTTCAGCCTGGAACCTGGACCCTGGCTCAACTTGAGTTCCTGGCCTCCACTGATCTTTCCCTCTGGAGTTGCATTTTCAGTCTGTGAGTTTCTCTTTTCCCTTCTGCCTTTCCCCTGATTTCTCTGGGAAAGGATAGCGTGCTTCAGGGAGAAGAGCTGAAGATCTGTCTCCTGTTGGCACCTTGCTGTGTGATCTTGGGTACGTCACTGTGCCTCTCTGGGTATCAAAAAGATTGGACTCATTAGATCAGGGTTTCTCTAAGTATAGTCTGTTGACAGCCCGTATGTCATCTTGAGAGCTTGTCAATATACTAATTTCCCAGGTCCTTCCTTAGATGAACTGGCTCTAAGAGTTCAGGAGAGGGATCAGGGAACCTGCATTTTACGCTTGTGACTCCCGGGCATGTTTGATGGCAACCACTGTGCTCCCTGATCCAAAGTGATGTGTCTGAGCCACTTATCCCATTTGGTTGTTAGAAGGGGCCTTAAAGCTGTGATGCTAACCTCTGTATTAGTCAGCTTTCACTAGTTTGGGATGCAGTAACAAACAGTCCCCAAATCTCAGTGGCTTACAGCAACAATAGGTGATTTTTTGCTTACGGTACATGTCTGCTGTGGGTTGCTTGTGGCTCAGCTCTGTATATCTTCATTCTGGGTATCAGACTGAAAAAGCAGCCCTAATCAAAGACATGTTATTTCAGTGGCAGAGGGAAAAGAGCAAGAAAGATGGTGGAAACATTCGACACTCCTATATGACATTTCTGCTCCCATTCCATTCACCAAAAAGAGTCATATCATCAAGTCTAGTGTCAATGGAGTGGAAAGTACACTTATTTCTCCCACAGGAGGATGGGCATCAGGGGGGCGGCCCTGTAGCGATGGGTTGGGAGAGAAGGCAGAGGATACTGTGATGCCCTGAACCATACCCTCCTGGGCTTGATCTTTGGTCCAGGCTGCCCCAGGATTTGGGGTCCAGGATCTTGGCCCTGTGCAGTTAGGAATGGTGCTGCTTTACACAGGTGTGCCCCTTTTACACAATCATGCATCTCCATGACAGTTGTCCACTGACTTTCTCCTCTGCCTGCTCTGAGATCCTCGCCTTCCTCTCAGGGGTCCTCACTGGGCAGGGCTTCGGCCCTTTGTGTTTAATGTCTTTGTTTCCTTCACTTCTGCCTTCCTGCCAGGGAGGCCTATAAACACCCACTCTGGATCCTTAGTGGAACTGCTATAATAATTAGAATCCTTTTATAAAATTGTCCTTTATCCTCTAAATTCAGAGGATAAATTTAAATTCTGGGTCTTGGATTTTCTTAAGGTGGACACAGTACATTTTTTTTTAGCAAGTGTCTCACTTTTTCACAAGAGATAACTCATGAAAGAAACCTCTTTTGCTAGTATTATTCTTATTATGTTCAACTTTATATTAGCCTGAGTCTCAGAAAGGTTGACCTCTTCCCCTGGACACATAGTGTGTCATTCCCAGAACCACATGACTGCCCAGCTCTGGGCATGACAGAGTACATCCTCAGGAAGTCCATTGATACTTGATGTCCAGGGATCACCTCGGGGGACCCACTGCATTAACTTGGGTCTGGGAGATGTCAGGAATGTCCATGGCATAAGGTTGGCCCTTGGGAACCTCAGTACTTCTCTGAGGACACAGAAACACACACACACACACACACACACACACACACACACACACACATACACACACTCTCTCTCTCTCTCTCTATACACACACACACACACACACACACACACACACACACTCTGCATATAGATGTTTTCAGAACTAGACAAATGTATCACACATTGCTCCAGAAAGCACACAGGAATAAGAGTCTTAAGGTTTGAGTTTGAACCTCAATTCTATCCCTAACTGGTTCTGTGGCTTTGAATAAGTAACTTAAAAAAAACCTCTGGGATTCAGTCTCCCCCACTGCCAAAGATGGATTTGACTCCATTGTCCAAGACTCCTTCCAGCGGATGAGAGTGGGCAGAGGTTCACACGCAGGCACAATTCCCATGGGATGTTGTTGCCAACATCTGTCCCAATTCTTTTCAGTTTGGGGAAAGAGGCTGATAGAAACCTAAACTCAAATTGGCTTAAGCAAAAAGGAGGTTATTGACTATTAAAGAGGCCAAGGGAGTCTTCAGGCACTGTGTGACCTGGAACTTCAGACATTATCAAATATCTGTCTTCTTCTCTCAGTTCTTTTTGTCTTCTCTTTCTCAGGCAATGCTTTCTACTTATGGTGACAAAATTGCCGCCAGTAGCACTAGGCCCACCTTCTAATGGCTCAACAAAGGGAGCATCTTCTTTCCAATAGTAACAGTAAAATTCTTGAGACTGAATTTCATTGGCCCAGCTTAGGTCACATGCCCACTCATGAACCAGTCACTGCAGCTGGGGGCAGAAGGAGGATTTAGGCCTATATGCATCCCTGGCTCTGCCCCTGCAGAACTTTATGGACTCATAGTGGGAGAGGGATGCAGGCTCCCGAGAAAATTTGAGGTACAGTTTCAAAAGAGATCAATGTAAGTGCTGGCCCCAACCTGGCTCCCAGAAGCTGCTCAGGTAAGACTCGTTTGCTCTCTGGCCCTAGAAGCTGGCCTTGCACGCAGAAATCCTCCCAGGATCTGAATTGATATGTCTTCTGTGTCCTCCCCTCTGGACTTTGACGGAGGGCAAGACATAGCACATACGTGATTGTTCCCAGGTACCAGCTGTACCTGGTGTGCAGTCTACATCCATGAATGGCTGTGGGATGAATAACAGGGGCAGCTGATCGGTGGCCCTCCACATGTGGGACCTGAATGCAGCTGGGCCCCTCAGCCTCTGCTCTGCCCCTGCGCTCACTCGGTAGCAGGCATCACATGTATATCCAATTCCCAAAGTGTAGGCGAGCACAGTGGATTTTCCTGAAGTTTTCATAGGAAGACAGGAAGCAGATAACATCACACACCATACTCCAAACTCCATCACACATCACACCACGCACTGGGCTTCTCTCTTCTCTCCTTCCAGACATTGCTCCTTCCCTCCTCTCCAATCTCAGTTTCTTAAAAAAAAAAAACAAAAAAGAAAAAAAACCCAGAAATGCCCAAATTCAAACTCTCATTTTGCATCCACACAGCAAAATAAAAGCCTGATAGGACACAGACCACCTGGCCCCATTCGACCTGCTTCCTCCCCTTCTTTGCACTGTGGCCAACCACCAGGCCTCTGTGCCCCTGCATCTCACCAGCCCCTCAAGCGGCCCCCATGTTGATTCCCTGAGGCTCAGAGAGGCCACTGACTTGCCCCGCGGCACCCATCCCC
>NW_006791862.1:1105369-1105673 GCF_000442215.2 Lipotes vexillifer | reverse complement strand
CCCGTGCAGGGCTCCCCCAACTGCAGCTGCGTTGTTGTTGTTGCTGGGGTCTGGGCTTGGCTCCCTCGCTGTGCCCATTAGCCCCTGTGGGTGACAGATGTGGGGTGGGGCAGGATGGCTCCTGGCTGGCTGGCTCCCCGCTTGGAATTTGGGGCGCTACCCACATTGAATTTAGATGTGGCTCTGAGCAGGCCGTTCATTCATTCCGGACCATATCGACTGCAGAACTGAGTGCTACAAGTAAGGAGTTTAGCTATTATTCCCCTACTGATGAGATTTAATGTTTGGTTTATTCCTGGCCCGC
>NW_006791862.1:1091559-1105359 GCF_000442215.2 Lipotes vexillifer | reverse complement strand
CCCCCCCCCATCTGTGTGACATTTGCATAGTGTTTCCCTGCAGTTTTGTCAAACACACGTTTTTTTCTGGCAACTCCCTGCTTTGGCTTCTTTGGGGGAGTTTGGAACTCGCTGAGGCATCTTCCTTCCCTTCCCTGAACTTTTTCCTTCCCGCTGCTGGGGGGAGGGGCACACAAATAACCAGATCTCCCTGGTTCTTGCCCCTTTGTGAGCCTGTAAGACTTCCTGTTGCCTGGTGGCCTTCAAGTGTTTCTGAGTGTCCTAGGTGGGTAGGGGTCTCAGCTCACTCATGAATGTCTGCCCTGCCCACCCCACCCCCCCTTCCTGGGTAACGTCTGCCCTTCTCCAGGCACCTCCGCCAATGCCTCGAAATCCTCAGGGCGCTCGAGCTGCCCAGAGGTAAGGAGGCATGTTCTCTCCCCTCTGTCTCGTGGCGCTGCCTGCTGTTAGAGAGGCTCCCACAGCAGGGCTGCCAGGGCCTCAGGGTTTGCAGAATACCTGGTTTTCTCAATTTGACGTCACCCAGAAGCAGGCTCCGAGACAAGAAGTGAATGAAAGTGGTTCACCTGGGAGGTGAAAGAGATCTCCGGGAATTGTGGGATGCGGGGCGCGGAAGGATACCCTCGTGGGTAGTTGAGGTTAATCCCTCCCCAGTTCTTAACAAGGTTAAGGTTACTTAACAAGCCTGCGCCCCTGCGGTGAGCGCCCCAGGGAGGAGGATCAGGCTGGGAAGCCTCCTCCCCACCAGAAGGCTGCCGAGCCAGAGCCAGCCGGGAAAGGGCTCAGACAGAACGGGGGAGCTCTTTGGCAGAAATCTGCACATTCCTGGGCCCCCCGCTCCTGCACTTGGACCCGTCTCTCCAGCTGGCCCTAGAGCAGAGCCAGAACCAGTGGCGGGGGGGGGGGGGGGGGGGGGATGAGCTGCAGGAAGGCAGCTGGAAGCCCAAGAGGAGGCTGACGCGCAGGCAAAGGCATCAGCGACGCAATGATGAAAAATGACCAGGCAGAGATTGAATGATTACCTGCCCAGGGATGCCATCAGCAGAAGGTGAGGAGGTAGCACGTATTAAACACCTACTGTGTACAAGTCCTAGATATATGGGAGTGGAACTCAAGCTTCTTCAAGGCTGGGCCCATGTTTTATTTCTCTTTGTATTCTCAGTGCCTACCATTGTGTTGGGCTCCTGGTCATAAGACCTAGAATAACAGGAAAAATAGCAACCATTTACAGTCACTGAGTAGACACTAAGTGCCTTATATTTATTGTAATGAATCCTGTGACAATCATTCATGATAGGTACTATTATCCCCACTTTACAGGTGAGGAAACTGAGGCTCAGTGGCATTTAAATGATTTGCCCAGGGCCACACATCCAAGTGGCAAAGCCAGGATTTGAACTCAGGTGCATCTGCCTTTCAAGTCCTTGACTTTCCCCCTCCATTGTGGCATGTCCCGCACAGCGGGGTGGGGGCAGTTAGACTACAGATGTCCTTGGAAGGCCCCCCAACTTGTGAGGTTCTGTCTTGTTAGCCGCCATCCCCCTCTACCCACTGCCAACCACAAAGAAAGGAAAAGTCCTTCACTCCTCCTCAGGTGGCTCGTGGCGGATTACTTAGTGCTTGACATGGCGTGTCTCTGTGTCACTGTCGCCGGGTGGAATTAAATCAGGACAGGAAAATATTAATTTGGAGTTGGGGATGGAGGCCGCTCCTTTCCAATTACTCTCCACCCTGTCAGGCTTATCCTGGCGCAAACAAGGAAGGAGGCTGGATTAATTGCTTTGGACTCTGCCCCACTCCAGTCCCAATTACTGGGCCGGCTTGGCTCCCAGCATTATGAAGTGCACTGCTGTGCAGGAAATTGTGTGAAATTTTAACGGATTTTTCAGACGCAATAATGGATCACGGGATTCGGGGCCAGTATTTGGCAGGTGACTGGGCCCTCTGTGCCTTGGCTGAGGTTAAGCTATTTGGGGTTTCTTTGTGTATTAAAGGATCATCTGGTTAACCCCAAAGCCCAGGGCCACCAGAACGGTTCAGGCCCTGACCCTGCAGAGGAAGGGCGGGCTCCTGGAGAACGAGGAAGCCCACTGCCTTCATAATGATAATAATGATGACACCATTTTCTGAGCCTCCACACATGCCAGGTGCTTACTCACAACATCTGCAAGCCTCATCCTTTGAAGTTCTTATTTTTCCCCCACCTTATAAAGGAGGAAAAGGGGGCACAAAGAGATTCAGTAATTTGCACAATGTTAGCTAGTTCCTTAGTGGCAAAGCCAAGATTTGAACTCAGGTCTGTCTCCAAAGCTATTCTATTTGGGGGCACCACTCTGCTTCTTCCCTTCTTAAGGATGCGTTATAAGTGCGTCTCTCCTACCACACTTGACCTTCTAGGGTATGGGGTCCTTTTTCTTTCCTTCTCTGCATTTTCAGCCACTGTCAGGGCACCTGGCACACAACAGGTACCCACGAGAGGTGTGTTGAACTGCACTGAACTTGACCTGGTACCTGGACTCCAGGATTTATTAACGGGATGAAGGGGGTGAGCTGCTGCGACCCAGACACATCTCTGGATCAATGAGAATGAGCCCCATTTGGGCCCATCTGGAACCCATGGGAAGGGGTGGGGGGATAAGTGTGTCCCCAGCCGTAATGTGTAACTGGT
Organism: Lipotes vexillifer; assembly: GCF_000442215.2. NCBI lineage: Eukaryota > Metazoa > Chordata > Mammalia > Artiodactyla > Lipotidae > Lipotes > Lipotes vexillifer. The sequence goes on along the minus strand of NW_006791862.1, from coordinate 1,102,691 downwards.
GTTGCCTGGGTGCTTCCCATGTAGAGTTTCTGTTCGTCCTTACCAAGACCTAATGAGATAGGTGGCATCACCCACATCTGAGAGCTGTGGAAATGAGACTCAGAGAAGTGAGTGGAGTCGTCCGGGGTCACACAGCAAGTAAAGGAGGGCCTGATACGTCCCAAGACTTTGGTTTGCCTTAGTTCATCGGGGCTGGAAAGGCCCGGGGTGTGGATTTCCAGCTCCAAGGTTTTTACATCTCTTTAACATCGTGGCACCACCCGTGGTCTCAATAGTAAACAAAATTCTGCCCACAAGTTTACTGTGTCAAGCCAGTAAAAGTGGAAATGCTCTGGCAAAAGAGGGACATGGGGACCCTGTGTGGCTGCAGAGGATTTGGGGGGATGAGGACAGAGTTGGCAAGAGGGGTGACCGACTTGGAGAAGGGGACAGTGGTGTGGAGCTTGGGGAAGTGAGTGCCACGTAGCTTACAAAGCTCAGACTCCAATGGGGCCACTGCACAGAAGGAGAATCAGACTTGAGTGGTGGGGTCCACAGAGGAGGACCCTGGAGACGGTGAGGGTGGCAGAGGAACGAGGGTGAGGCATGCCGTGATCATCAGTAGCTGTCCAGTTCTCACCTGCCCCTTTTAGCTAAAGGAGAATTAATTATGTGCAGGGGATGCCCCTTAATGGCCATCATTTAGTTTAATTTAAGAAACAGGCCTCTCCACAGTCCCGCTCCCCACTCCCATCCCACCCCACCACCAGCAGCACCACCATTAGCAGCTGCACTGATTAATGGCCTCCTGCTGTTTACATGAGAGCAGAGGTTCTCAAACTGGAGTGAGCCCCAGAATCTCCTGGAGGGCTCATCAAAACAGTTTGCTAGGCCCCATCCCTGGGTGGTGTCCAATAGTTTGCATTTCCAACAAGTTCCCAAGTGATGCTGATGTAACTGGTCTGGGGAACACCCTTTGGCAATTGCTGGAGTGGAGACAGGGTTTCATGTAAGCACCATCCAGCACTTGAGAACTTGGCCCCTCACCCCAGCAGGGGTCTTCTCATCCAGTGGGGGAGGGGCATAGCCATCTCTGTCATTTTACTACCCCCAAGTGCACCCATCCCTCCAATGATGTGTAAGACAAGTGCATCTTCTCAGCATCTCAGTAGCCCCTGCCCTGGGCTCAGGAATGGGTATCACAAATGTCAAGGGCCTGATTCCTTGACCACGCCACCTAGATGCAGCCCCTCCTAAGCTGGATTCTGGGGACACCCACTTACTTCATCCTCAGCCCAGAGGGGCCCAAGGGAAGCTGGGCCGTATTTTGCAGGCCCTCTGCTCCTGCCCACCAGGTGAGAGAGGTCAGGCAGCGAGCATCTCCAGAGGCCTGGCAGTGGCAGGAGGAGGCCTACGGTTACAAGCCTAATTGTGGGCCACGGGCTGCCTCCCCCCACCACTGCCCCCCATTGATCTGGCTCTGCAGGCTTCGCCAGGACTACCATCCCGAGAGCCTGTTTGCACCTGCATCAAGGCGAGCTCAGGAAACTAACTAATTAGCTAGTTCGGTGTTTTATAATTAGGTCCTTTAAAAGAATTCATAGGTGGCGATAATAAGTCCATTTAGAAATCTATTAAGCTTTGGGGGAAGTTGAAGGGAAACCTTGTAACCATGCGCACACCTGCTTTCTCTGTCCGTGTCTCTTCCCTCCACCTCTCTCCGGTTCTGCTCCTTACTTTTTTCCTCCTGCCGTCTTTCCCCGTCTGCATTCTCAGGTACTCTGACTCCTGCACATGCTAGATGCTAAGACCTTTTGATTGCCACTCGACGTCAGGCAGCGGTGCACACAGACTCACTTAATCCTCCCTACAGCCCTCGGAGTGGGGGCTGATCATCAACCCCGCTTTACAGATGAGGAGACTGGAGCGCAAAGAGGTAGAACGTCCCCTCTGAAGCTACCCGCCCTTAAGTAGCTGAGCCAGTGGGTCTGGCTCTTAATTCCTCCCCAAGCCCCACTTGGTCAGCCTGCATAATCCTCTCCCCTCCAGAGCCCCAGACCTCCTTGTTCTAGTGCTCTCACCAAGCTGGCTGAGCTGGAATTTTACAAATCACATGCCTGTTTTCTCAGAGAATTGGTGCCAGGGCTTCAGAGCTAATAACTTCAGAGGGGTCTGTAGTGGACAGTGGCTTCAAATACACTTTGCTTCTATGGCGACTCTTTCCATTTGGATTTCTGCCCATTTGGAGGCTGAATGCCTCCCTCCCTCTCTCCTTTTTCCTTCTTTCCCTCCTTCCCTCCCTCCCTTCTCTGTACCCGGGCAGAGGAGCCAGAGATGAAGTTTCTAGCTGAGAGCCCAAGGGGGGGTCCCCTAATGCCTCCATATCTGCATGAGACACCCTGGCTCTCTCTTATCACCCTGTATGTTTCCTTCATAGCACTTATCACAACATGACATTTTCTTGAAGATTTGTTCACTTACTCATTTTCTTGTTTATTACCTATCTCTCCCCATTAGAATACAAGTGCCCTGTGTATGGGTGAGCGGCAAAGTTGTGCCTGTATATATCCGCTTTCCTGGGGCTGCACAGAGCCGGAATGAGTAAACGCTAATGACTAAATGTGTTGAACCTGATCTTCAGTTTCCTTTCTTTTTTTCAGCTGCACCGTGCAGCTTGTGGATCTTAGTTCCCCGACCAGGGATCAAACCCGTACCCTCGGCAGTGAAAGCACGGAGTCCTAACCACTGGACCGCCAGGGAACTCCCCTGATCTTCAGCTTCCTGATCTCTAAAACGGGGGTACAAGTATCTCCTCTACAGAGTGCTAAAGCGCCTGGTACACAGCAGGAGATCCACGCATGTCAGTGCCCTCACTCCACCCTCCATCCCCTTCAGATAAGCACTGCAGTGCCCAGGGAAGTTCTGCTACTTAAAAAAAAAAAAACCCTTTGATAACTCCTCTTTTTTACAGTGCAAAGAATTTTTCTGTAAAGCAGATGAGCCCTCCTAGATTTACCTACTTTGGAAATTGGGTGTTTTTGTTTGTATTGGGCTTTCTTAAAGTGGGCTGACTGAGTTTGTGGAACTGTAGAAATGTATACATTAGTGCCTTGTTACAAGAGTTCATGATTATGCAGCTTCTGAGAATGTAGATTCAAATTATGCCTTCTTGAAGCATAACCACGACTGCAGAGATACAAAAGCCAGAGGCAGGGCTGCTGCTCTTAGCATGGCTGGCAGAGAGCTTGCCCCGGTGAACGAGCTGGGTTTGCATTGAGGACCCTCCACTCGCTAGTTGCATGACCAGTGGGCAAGTTATTGAATCTCTCCAAGACTGAGTTTTCTCTTCTATAAAATGGGGGTGGGTGGGTAATATTTATATCTATCTTATAGCATAACAACCCTGTTAACTGAGACCATGAGCTCAATCATTCATTCAATGAAAGCTTTTAGAACACCTGTGTGCCATGCAATGTTCTGAGCTCTAGGGATTTAGCAGTGAGTGAGGCATTCCATGCCCCATGGGGCTTACATTCTAGTGGGAGATAATGCACGTGAAGCACTAAGAACAGTGCTCAGCGAGCGCTGGCCCGGAGGGCGACTATGCATAGAGTGGCTCTACAGCGACATGGCTTATGGACATAGGTTTGCACCTCCATAGCTTCTCTGGAAGGAGATGCACACATGGCTGGACACAACTCCATGACATCAATCTCCGGCAGGAGTTGGACCTGCTCCTCTCTTTCATGATGCTGGGTTGCTTTGTGTGTGTGTTTTGGGAATCCATGGGCGTGGGGGAGCATGTGGCATTCAGTGGATGGGTCTCAGTCTCATCGTTTCTTGCCCCTCTTCATGCACAACTTATTGCCTCTCTCATATGCACACTTCACCTTCACGCTCTGCTTTGGTTCACCCCGTTCCCTGCTCCTGGACTGCTTTCTTCCTGTCCTTGCAAACTCCACCCACCCTCCAAGGTCTTCCTTCCTAAAGCTGTTCCTGCACCTTCAGCTGGGGGTAATCCCTCCCTGGACTCTCCATCCTCCTCTCTCACAACCTGTGTCCCTATCCTCCCCGGGGAGGAGGCTGTTTCAGTTCCCCTGTTGGACCGTGTGCTCCTTCAGGACTAGACCCTGTGCTGTTCACCTCTGTACCACATTGCTGTACCTGAAATACTCTCAACAACATTTCTTAGGCAATTAAACAAATGTGTGGCTCAGCAGATTTATTTGGAATCATTAGATGTTACTTTTTCTGTGGTGGGAGATCCGAGGCAGGGGCCTTGTGTGGAGCAATAATGGCCTTTTCGGCATGGGTTGGTCTGTGTGCAGAAGCTCCCGTGTGTATGCTGCAACCCCCTCTCTATGTACTTTCACGTGCATCCACGGGCCTGGGCAGTTGTCTTGGGTGTGTACGTGGTGGGGGGGTATGGTGGCAGCCCAGTGCCCAGTGATGGATGAGGGGGGTGGAGGTGACTTTCCCAGGGGAAGATTAGCGCCTGGCAGCTATGATTTGTCTCGTGCCCTCCTGTCCTTTTGCTGGGCCCCACTGCAGAGTCATTCATTACAAAGGCTGCTGTCACAGGCCTGGGGGCAGGGGCTGAGCAATGTGTGTGTGTGTGTGTGTGTGTGTGTGTGTGTGTGTGTGTGTGTGTGGCAGGCTGGACCCCTCCCCCAGAGAGACTCTCACGCCAGAGACCTGAGCCCTCTGGAGATGTAAAGAAGAGGACCAAGTTGTAATTCACCTTCTGAGACACAACCCTGCACCCAGGGGTAACGCTATGTGATGGGGGGTTCATTCATTCATTCAGCAAACAATTTCACTAAGTGCCCACCAGACCTGTTCTATCCTTTCATGGAACTCACCATTGCTGGAGGTGAGTAAACATGTAAACAGACAGTGCAAGGAGGGTAACAGGCTGGTGAGACAGGTGCCCTCTAGCCTGGGGGACCTGAGGGCAAGTGAGAAGACACAGGAGTTGGTAGAAAGAGCAATGAACTTGGAGGCCAAAAATTTAGGCTTGAGTCTTGGCTTTATTACTTTCTAGTGTTATGGCCTTGGACAAGGCACTTCAAACCTGCTTAAGCCTTAGTGCCCACCTCTATAAAATGGGGCCAATATTATGTCCTCCATCCATAAGGCTGTTTTAAAAGTGAAAAAGCTGGGCTTCCCTGGTGGCGCAGTGGTTGAGAGTCCGCCTGCCGATTCAGGCGACGCGGGTTCGTGCCCCGCTCCGGGAAGATCCCACGTGCCGCGGAGCGGCTGGGCCCGAGAGCCATGGCCGCTGAGCCTGCGCGTCCGGAGCCTGTGCTCCGAAACGGGAGAGGCCCCAACAGTGAGAAGCCCGTGTACCTCAAAAAAAAAAGAAAAGAAAAAACTGTCAAAGTGCTTTTAAAATTGGAAGGTGCTATACAGGTGTGTGGGATCATTGCTTCCTCCACCCAGCTGCAGAGGTGGAAGCAGGGTAGCTAGATGATACTCCAAGAGAAAAAACCACAACCCCCCCTTGTATTTATATAGCCCTCTACAGTTTACAACACAGTTTTATACTCTATATTTCTTGATCCTTACAACAACCTTGCAAGCCAGATCAAGGCAGACGTTATTAACTCCTGTTTTGCAGGGTAGGAGGAAACTCAAAGAGGATAACGGCTTTTGCCCAAGGTCACTCAGTAGGTGGATGAGCTAGGACTGGAATTTGGTTTTTTCTGATATTCAAGGCTTTGTGCTTTTTTCCTGTTTCTACACACCAGAGTTCCTCCCTTTTGATAAGACTCTCCCTTCATCTCTTCTCTAGTCTGGGTGACCTTACCCCCACCCCCTGAGACCACCCCCCCCCATCTCACGAATGGACACAGCACCTTCTCCATTCCCCACACCTTCATTGTGCCAACTCATGACCACTAGTGGACATAATGATGTCTGGGATGAGCCGGGGGTGAGCAGAGATGGATCTGTAGGTTGGAGAGTGTTAGTCGGAGAGAAGAGGGCAAGCTGAGATTTTCCAAGAGTCCTTACGCAGATCTGGCACTGCCACTGCTGAATTAGTATGGTAAGGGGAGAAAGAAAAAAACAAGGAGGGAGGAAGGAAGGAAGGAAAGAAAAGGCAAAAAAGAAGGAGAGAATGGAAGTTGGGGTGGAGAGCTTGAAAAGGAAATACAGGGAGGGGGGAAATATAAGACAATGGGAATGAGACAGGAAGGAATCTGGGAGAGGTGAGGAAGAAAGGTGAGAAAGGGGGAAGGAGGGAGGCCTAAGCAGCTGGGGAGGGTGTTGGGGGAGGGCCAGCTATGCTCCTGGCAAAGGGCTGGGAGATTGAAGACTGAATCACAGCAGGCTGTAGAAGAGAGGGGTAAGTCATAAACGCTGCAGGAGCAAAGGTCAAATATAGACTGATGGCTCCATTGTTTCCCAGCCTGTGAGGAGGACCCTGTTGGGGGTTGCTGAGATGCTTAACCCTTCCCTGCCCAGCTTTTTGATGGTGAGATGCAGAGTGAGAAAAGCACCTGTGTGTCAGGGATGAGGATAGGAGAGTTGGAATTAGGGTTGGGCAGGGGTCCCACAGGGTTGGGACTGGGTCTCGGGCGAAGGGACTCAAGGGTCCTCTCCACTTCAACTCATAGGAGGGGAGTAAATAAAAACATAACCACCTCTCTTTTCCACTGGTGGGAGTCCTCTTTTGCATCCCTGTGGGGAGAGATTTCCTAGGGCAGAAGGAAGTTCCTGGGAAATGGTTCTTGAGTAACACCTATCCACAATGACAATAATAAACAGTAGTAACAGTATAAAATAAATATTTACTAGATAATAAAAACAAAATTAATATCGATATTTATCATGAACACATTAATACATATTATTATATATGCGATGTTTGTGGTTTGCAAATAACTATAACAAATACAAATCATCTAAATCTAACAATCCTGTGTGATCAGCACTATCACTGTTTACCACTGAAGAAACCGATGCTCAGACTTGTCTAAATGTGCAGGTTAGCCTATTTTCGAATCCTAATCCACAGATCTTTCTGTTACTCCACAACTTTCCTTGGGCAGTATCGTACCCACTATAGAGGACAAAAATAGGGATTTGGGGGATATATTTGGCTATAAGATGACTTGCCAGTTGAGAAAGCCAAATGTAGTTGGCTGGAGAAGGGGAGAGAGGATAACGTCTGTCGGTGGAGCTGCACTTCAGCACCACGGACAGTCCCCAGACTCCAGCGCTCTTGCACCTTTTGCCAGTCAGACCTGCACTACCTGCTTTCTCTCAAGGAGGGGTCCATCATCAGACCCCTTGGGCCCTCCCAAGGGGAGAGCTGGGGGTCAGATCGACTCCTCAAGCGCTGTTACCACCCCCCATCCACCCCCCACCCCCCGCACCAATGATGTATAGACTGACAAAGGACTTAATGCTGTGAATACATAAAGCGCGAGGCCTGGGCGGTGGAGGGTGACAGCTGCCCTTTAATGCTTGGCTTTTTAAAGATCATGGTAGAGTTCAGAAAGTATAGTCATGAGGTTTAATGATTTAATGGGGACGACTGGGGAGCAAAAATAGTTACTGCCCCCTGGGGAAAAGTGACTCCTCATACATATTACTTTAGCTTAATGGCCTATAACGCCCTCCCCCCGCGCCCACGGGGGGAGTCACGCTACATAGCCACTGTAATACTGAATGGCCTGATTAAATGCATATTAAACAATACTAAATTGGGGGGAAAAAAAAGGCAGAGGTCGTGTTAAATGTATTTATTCAGTACGGTGGGGGGAAGATGTGGCTTCTCCTCTGGGGTTGGGTGGACGAGGTCCTCCTCCCTCCTGCTTCCCCAAAAGATGTGGTGCCCCAGTGGGATCTGGAGGAAGGTGGGCACTCCAGTTATCTGGAAGGAACTTAAGGAGGGAGACAACTCAAAAGGTCGGGGGGAGATGTTAGCCATTAAGGGTCTGGAATGCCAGGAGAAAGGATGAACCAGACCCAGTGTCCTGAGGTCTCATGTGGTTCCCAGTTTGGAGACTTGCCCACAGAAACGTGGTGTGTTTCTAATCAGTCATTTCTGAGAGGCTGCTTTTCTGTAGGTTCTGAAGCTACTCTGGGACTCTTGGGTCCACTGTGATGGTCTTTTTACCTGTTAAGCCCCACGACCCTCCAACCATGGCCCTGGTCACCAGTTTCTAAGATCTCTGACTAGACTAGAGTGAGAGTGCGGCCTTAGTTCTTCAACTCACCTGGGTTTTTTTTTTTTTTTTTTTTTTTTTGGCCACACTATGCAGCATGTGGGATCTTTAGTTCCCCAACCAGGGACCGAAACTGTGCCCCCTGCAGTGGAAACGTGGAGTCTTAACAACTGGACCACCAGGGAAGTTCCAGTGCACCTGGGGTCTATAAACCTTGAATGCACATTAAAATCACCAAGGGAGGTTTATAAAATCCCAGTGTCTTGGGGTTATATCTCAAGAGGTTCTGATTCAGCTGGCCTGAGGTGTGACCCAAGTGCTGGTGTTCTTTAAAAGCTACCTGGTGATTCCAACGTGCATCCACAGTTGAGAATCACTTTAGAAGCATGCTAGAGCTGGGAGATAAGCACCTGGTTAAGTTCTTCATCCCGCACATGAGGAGTTGAGTCTCAGAGTGGCCACGGCTTCTCCAAGACCCACAGGGGTTAGACCAGGCTCTTGACTCCCCACCCAATGCTTTTCACATTACACTCCTCCCTTTTTCGTGGTAGCATGAACAGGGCCAGTGCCAGAAGCAGAGACTAAGAAGAGTTAGCATCCTGGCTCTGTAACTCTCTGCTCCAGACAGGCCAAGGCCAAAACATGGGCCAGGAAGGCTTAAGGCAGCATCTCCTCTCCTGGACTTGGGGAAGAGGGATTCTGTGTATGGTTACTCAGCCACGTCTGAGATGCTAACACATGTGGGTTTTCTGATCCCAAGAACCTTCTAGACTACCTCCCTGGACCTGGATCCCCTAGGCCTTGGCTGGCATTAAGAGCACGGGCTCTGGAACCAAGCTGCTTGGATGTAAATCCTGGACCTGCCACTTTCTACTGTTGTAACTTTGGGCAAGTTAACCCCTGTGTGCTTCAGTTTTCTCATCTACAAAACGAGGGTAACAGTACTGACCTCATAAGGTTGATGTAAAGATGAAATGAGTGAATATATGTAAATGTACTTAGAACCGTGTCTGACATATACTGATTGCTATGTAAGTGATAGCTATTGTGGATTTAACATTTTAAACGTGCACTGCAATGCAATCATTTGTTTGTGTATTTATAGCTGTTCTCCAAGTTCCTTAAGGATGGATTCTAGGGTCTGTACCTCAGGGATTTTGTTTCCTTAGGTCCTGAATGCCCTCAGGTCCTAGTCAGGATCCAGGTCAGTTCATATACTGCCTTGCTCAAAGGGGAGGAGCAAAAAGCCTTCTGCAACTTGGATGAGGATGGGGTAAGGAGGACAGGAACTTAGTTATGTAGAAACCCAGTCAGGCATGAGGCCAGGGTGAAGGCTCTGCCTGTCCTCTTGGGATGTTTGAAACACTTGAGAGTACTTAGGTAGTGATGGGTGCTGGACTCAAAAAAAAACCCACTGGTAAGTGAATATTAAATAGAAAAGAGTCCTGCTTCTGCCTTCCTGGTGGGAATAGCAGGGTCGTATGAGTGGACATTTATCTTTTTACTTGTCTACAGCCTAGCTTTTCTGAGGAGCCATCTTATTTCCAACCAGGCTGGTTTGCTTAGCCACTGACTGGGATGCAGCGGTCTGGGCCCAGAAACCATTCAAGGCATGAGCTGCAGTCCACAGTGCTGTTCCCCTGCTCCCACCAAGCACCTGCCCTTGTGTCTTGGGGAGAATGAGGCAGGAGTACAGACTTCAGAAAAGGCACCATCTTCTCAGACTAGCATCTGTACTTTCAGCTGCCTGACATATAGGATTCTCTGCGAGTTGCCTTCCCAATGTCATCACTAATGATGACCCTTTCCAAGCCTCCTGTCCTGGACAATGGCCCACTGTCACTGTCCCTCATTCACACTGCTCCCTCAGATACCTTCAGTCTTGGCTCATCCCACTCCCTTCATCTGAATTGGCTTTCTCCGTTTTTTTATGTCCAAATTCTGCTCACCCTTCAAAGCCCAGGTTAAATGGCATCACCTCTAGCAAGCATCCTCTAGTGAAATGGGCTCTTTCTATCTTTAGCACTCTACAGCCTTTACATTTCCTTCCCTCATTGCCCTTATCACAAACTACATTGTACCACAGTTACCTGGGCTCCTCCTGGCTCAGTCAACCACTGGACTCTAAGCTTCTAGGGTATGGTGCCTTGCCTAACCAATTTGTGTGTGACCCACTCTCTAAAATATAAAACAGGATTTGGACTTCCCTGGTGGCGCAGCGGTTAAGAATCCGCCTGCCAACGCAGGGGACACGGGTTCGAGCCCTGGTCCAGGAAGATCCCACATGCCGCGGAGCAACTAAGCCCGTGTGCCACAACTACTGAGCCCGTGCGCCACAACTACTGAGCCTGCACGCCTAGAGCCCGTGCTCTGCAACAAGAGAAGCCACCGCGATGAGAAGCCTGCGCACCGCAACCAAGAGTAGCCCCCGCTCGCCACAACTAGAGAAAGCCCGCGTGTAGCAGCGAAGACCCAATGCAGCCGAAAATAGATATAAATAAACAAATACATAAGTTTAAATAAATAAATAAGCAAAACAGGATTTGTCACAGAATTGGCATGTATTGTTGTACAAATGGATGGAAAGTTGAGCGTTCTTACTCAACCTTTCTTATCAAACCTCACATAAGTAAGAATGCATGAGTTAGCCTTCCCTAGACCTGGTCAGAAAGCCTTGGAAGGGGTGAAAAACCTCCCACTTAGGGAGTAAGTGGCAGAAAGCCCTCAGCTCCAATCCTAAACCCTTCCCTTGGAGGAGAGGGGGAAGGAAAACTGTGATTGACTCTTCCTTCCTATTCCACAAGACACTCCTCCATACACTCACACACTGTCTCACACACACAGACCTTGCTACCTGCCCCCCTACCTTCCTCCTCCCTCACCTGCATTTAAAATAAATGCCTATTAAAAAAAAAAGCCTCCTCTTTCTGTCACTACATGGGCCAGACCCTCCCACCCCCAGGTCCCCGACGCTCT
>NW_006791862.1:1088136-1091520 GCF_000442215.2 Lipotes vexillifer | reverse complement strand
ACGCGCTTAGATTTTCCTGCTGCCACGTTCCACCCTGAGCCATGTCTTCTAGTATTTTGCTTTCAAATTGTGTCTCCTGCCATTTGTGCCACATTTAAAATGCTAACAGTACAGAATGTCATTTACAGAACCGGGGCGTTTGCTCCGGAAAATTAATTTGACTTATTCCTTCTGCCTGTTCCTATCTCCAGGCCAATATTATGCTACTCATTCTACAAGAGTAATACTTAATGAATAGGACTATTAATAATGTCAAGGTCCGCGGGGGCCTGGCGGCTAACGGATAGGCGTAGACGGAAGGAACCCATCACCTGACTCCTGGTTTAATGTCCCATGAAAATATCAGGCACTGCAGTGTAATTATGGAGCAGGGAGAGGCGAGTGGATGACGACCCGGAGTTTCTTAAATATTTTTCAAATTAGTTGATGCTTTTCCTTTTGGGGAAGAGGATGCTTATCCCCCACCCCCCTCTATTTTTAATTCTGGTCTAGAAGAGGAGGTGGATCTGTTTTTACTGCACACACACACACACAATGTATAATACAGAGACGTTAATAGCTGCTCTCACTCCAGCATGTTGAGACACTGTGTTGGAAATGAGAAGGAGGAGGGCTTAGGTTTTCATTTAGCAAAAAAAAAAGGAAAGGTGGAATCATAAAATCTGATTTACAAAGAGTACCCCTGTGGCCCTCCTTTCCTCCGTTCACCTCCCCCTCTCCCAGTGCATACAGAATCACGGAGCTAACAGGGGCTTCTAGAGAGAATGTGAGTCCCCTGGTTACCTCCAGGCCCAGCCCCCCTATTGCCCACAGTCCTGAATATTCAAGAAGGTGGAAGAATGTACCTTGGTGTACAATTCCTTCTTTGCTTGAAGACTGATTTCTCTCAAGCCCTGAGATTTGGGTCCTGAGTTTGCTCACATGGCTGCTTTTACAGGAATGGCCAGCAGGCTTGGGCAGGAGCATGGGGGAGGTGAGGGTCAGAGGGAGGCCAGGACTGGGGGTGAGGGAGCTGGAGCAGGACCCCCGGGTGTCAGTCTCATCTCATAGGTGGAAAGGGGATAACAGTATCTGCCATGCAAGATGGTGGAGAGGGTGTGAAAGGCCTGGGGCCATGGCTGGCACATGGAGGGGACTGATAATGTTAATCTCTTTTGTCCAGTTCACAGATGGTGTGGTCAGACTCAACTATAGCAGGAATCAAGCACCTCTCCTTGGTGCAGTGTTGAACAAAGGATGCACACCTCTTGCCCTAGGGAAGCCTGATGTGTGTGAGCTTCCAGTGTAGTGGGGAACCTCTGTTCTCGAGGAGCCCTCAGACTCCTATGAAGAAATCATAATCCCTACTCTGGGGGCCCCTAGTCTTACGAGAGAGACTCAGCCTCTGATCTGAGAGGCTTCTGGTTTGTTGGTGGAACCCCTGTCCTTGGGGGCTCCGAGTCTTAGGGAGGAATCACAGTGCCTACAGTGGCGGCCCCAGTCTTATGAGATGGTCCCAGCCCCCAGTCTGGGAGACATTCTAATCCAATGGGAGAAAGCATCTGATCAGGGGTGGAGAGCTTCTGATCTGGTTGGCAAAACTGAGCCCCTACCTACCCTTGAGGAAACTCTAGTCTGATAGAGGAGATGCACAGCCTCTGTTGTAGGGGTGGGTGGGAGGACCCAGTCTGTTGGTAGAGACAATTCTTGCTTCAGGGGAGCTCTTAATCTGGTGAGAGATATCTAACCCTGGCATAGTAAAATCCCAATCTGATGGGGAGACAAAGTATGTCTCAGAGAGATTTCAGTCTGATGAGAGTAATAGCCTAAAGAAGGACTCTCTGATGGGAGATAACAGAGCTCCTAGACTGCTAAGGAAGATAGACCCCCTTGGCCTCAGGGAGTGCCAGTATGATGGGGGAGCGTGGCTTTTCTGCAGTGACATGCCCCAGTCTTATTGAAGAGACAGAGTGCCCACTCCCAGGCAGCTTGGACCCTGACAGGGACAGCAGGGGGAATAAAGGCAGGCAAACTGCAGAAACCCCAAGAAAGGGAGGCACACAGCGTTCAGTTTAGCTGGGAAGAAATCAGCCCAAGCACACCAAAGTGGCAGATACTCAGGGAGGATGAGCGTGCCAACCTGGACCTGTAAGGTCAAACGGGAATCCTGCGGGAAAGCTCAGTGCCTGGAAGAAAAAAAAAACACCAAAAAACCCAAAAAACTCCTTTTTCAGCACCACGGCCAGCGGCCACATAGCCTTGCGTAACCGCAGTCCCGTCGGGCCCTTCTTCACGCCTCACCATCTACAGGGACCCCGGGCTTAAGGGGATGTGTGTCAGGCAGTGGGACGCCTCCCTCGCGCGTCTCTCCGCGAGTATCTGTCTCCCCCATGCGACCGCATCTCCTCACAGAGGCATTGGGAATGCGCATCTGCGTTTCTCTCCTGCACAGCTGCTGGGCCAGAGCCTGACCCCGCAAAGAGGGGAAACACTTCCCCGACCTGCTCTCCCACTCCGGGGTTAGGAAGAGGGTCAAGGGTTCCTCTTGGGGCCGGCGACATGGGAGTGTGACAGGTCTCTCTGAAGGCCTCGGGGTGTGTTTGCGTGTGTGTGTTTGGGGGTGTTGCTGTAAAGCGGTCATCTTGCTATCCACGCCTTCTTGGGACGGTACAGGGCTGACTATGACAGGAACAGCCTCCTTCTGAGCTCTGATTGCTCTGCTCACAGGGAGGGGTTCAGGCCTGGGTCTGTATCTGATCTCAGATGCTCCCTGCTGCCACTCTGGAACCGTCTGCGAGAGAGTCCTGTGCAGGAACACCTGGCTTCTGCAAGGAACCCTGAGGGGCTCATCCTGGGCCAGTTTAAGGTCAGAAGATCAGGGACACTGCAGGCTCCTCTGAGCCAGCCCTTCCTCCTCCTTCTCTATCACCTGGTTTGGGGCCCTTACCATCTCCCGCAAAAGAATTGTTCACGGCCCCCTGCTCCTTTCTGCACCTGAACCTTAACATACCCAGGTGGTCCGGCCAGACCCCCATCATTTCTCTCCTCATACCCTAACCTCTTAGAAGAAAGATGAATGGGTTGAAGGACCTGGACACAGAGAGATACCCCATCTCCACCACCACCTCCATCCTCACAAAAAGGCAAATATCGAATCAGCAAAAAGAAAAAAAGAGGGCCAAATAAAAAGTAATAAAGTCATCCAATTAATAATTATTCTGATGGACTCATCACAATTCACAGCCAGGCCAAGAAAAGGGTGGAAAAGGGGGATCGGAGAGGACAAACGTGGGGGGCACCTTCTTGTCCCTCGCCCTCAGGTAAGAGTAAAGAACCTGCCAAGTTCTTGTTTTCTCTCTTGCTCCTTTTTTTTTTTTTTTTTTTTTTTTTTTTTTTTTTGGTTAC
>NW_006791862.1:1079319-1088042 GCF_000442215.2 Lipotes vexillifer | reverse complement strand
TTTTTTTTTTTTTTTTTTTTTTTTTTTTTTTTTTTATGGGGCATCCTGAGTGTAAAAAATATGACTTCCCTTTATGGTGCTCCAACAGGAATGAAGCTATAAAATTATGAACAGTTTTTATGATGGCTATTTGGGGGATGCTTTTATATTGATGGTATACAGCCTGAATCTGTATCTTTTTTGCATCTCACCCCCCCTTCCCTGGGTGGGGAGGGGAAGTCTGTGTAACTATTTTTCATGCATTTAATATATTAATTATCTGGTAAATGCTCCCCAGGCTGTGCTCGGGACATTGGAGAGTGACAGGTTCTCAGCGAGCCTCCAAGGGCAGCGCATCAGCCTGCAGTGTATTATGTCGGTGAGGTCAGGGTGGGGTTAATGTAACTTTTTATTTGCTGATTTTTCATAGGCGGGAGCAAAGCTGGAATAGAGAAGGGAGGGAGGGAGGAGGGGAGAGAGGAGAAGGTGGCGCGAGAGCAGAGATAATGGTGAGGCAGATCTCTCCACCCCCAATTCCCCTCTGTCAATGCCAGGACGTTTGATTAGGTAGGAAAGGAGCAGTGGCCTCTCCAGGCTGGTTCTGTCACCCAACAACACATAACACTTCTGAGCTCTCCCTGGCTGCGTCTTGCACACTTGAATGCAGGCATGGTTTTACCATTTGATTCCTTCTTACTCTCTGAAACCGAAACCCAGGATCTCGGGACTGGAAAAAACCTGTCAGGTTACATGGGACCGTCTGGCCACCTTCCCTTTGCAACTCTCAGACGGGCGCTTGTACATACACACTTGCACACTGCCATGTGGACTTGTGCAACACACGGCTGGCTTTGTCACACAGTTCCACATTTTCAGTCCTGCTCTCATGCATCAAATTCTCACCTCGACTTCTTGATCATTCACAAAGCACAACTTCTGGGGATTAAATAAGAGGATATAGGAATGGGTCCCACTGGCTACGGTTTCTCATCTCTGTCATGATGCCAACTGCCCTCATGTCTAGAGCTGAGACCTTGTCCACCCCGCAAGAAAGAAAAACTGTCAGACAACCAGACAGCCCGTCACTGCGGGGGGGTGCAGATGCTCCCTGGGCCTGTGTGTGTTCCAGGTCTTGGGAGGGTGAAAGTTGTTGCTGAGACCAAACTGGGACCTCTCTGTTCCTGGCCTCCTGCCCCTGCCCCGCCATCTACCGGCCCCAAGAGGGCAGCACAGCTGGGTCCTATCTGCTTTTTACTAGTCTGTGATCCTGAACACCTGCCTCCTGGCTCCCCAACCTTCTAGAGGCTTTATTTTTGTTTTTGTATGTATATTTTTACTGTAAATATGTTTACTCATTCAGAAAATTATAGACTTTAAAAAAAAATTGTGAAGACACTTTTGTGTGTCAAGGTAGGACAAGGACTGCTCCTGTTGAAACTGGGAGCCCAGACGCTGGGGCTCAGGGTCTCAGTTCTGCCTGGATGGGCTGTGCGATGCCCCTTTTCCTCCACCAGAGAAGACAGAGCGAGGGTGAGTATTTCTGAAGCCCTGCAGACGTACCCATCCTTGCCCAGGGGTGGCACTGAAGCATACGTGTGTGTGTGTGTGTGTGTGTGTGTGTGTGTGTGTGTGTGTGTGTGCGCCTTATCTCCCTCAAAGGGGACAAGTTCAGAGTCTGAATCTCAGAAACAGAGAGGCCGGGGTTCAGGCTCTTGCTCTGCTGCTTCCTCTCTCTGACCTTGGGAGAGTTTCTTCACTGCTTTCGGACTCATTTCCCCATCTGCAAGATGGGGTTTATTATATTGGGAATGAAACCTTATAGGAATGTTGTAAAGAGCAAAGAAGCTAATAGATGTAAGGTGCTAGCTCAGTGCCTGGCACAGACACTATTGGTTTTTTCGTTTTTGTTTTCTTTTTGCTGAACGCGGGCCTCTCACTGTTGTGGCCTCTCCCGTTGCAAAGCACAGGCTCCGGACGCGCAGGCTCAGCGGCCATGGCTCACGGGCCCAGCTGCTCCGCTGCATGTGGGATCTTCCCGGACCGGGGCACGAACCCATGTCCCCTGCATCAGCAGGCGGACTCTCAACCATTGCGCCACCAGGGAAGCCCGACACTATTGTTATTGTTGTCATTATTATTATTTAGATTCCACCTGCTCCCACCCACCCGTGTTTTCTACAACCCAACCTCTATGAAGTTACTACCCATCCACAACTTTGCAGATTCTGCATTTTAAGTGGCCATTTCCTGTTAGGCACTTGGTCTGAGTTGTGACACACTGTGAATAGATGAGTGGTGATACCTAGTTATGATCCAAACATCCAAGCAGGCTTAGTATACACACTTGCCTTTCTCATCCCTGTGAAGCCAGCATAGAGAATAGCATTAAGAAGCCAGCATTATTGGGCATCTATTGAGGGCTGGGGAGGGGGGTCACATGCATAACCTCCTTTATTTTTCTCAATGGCTTTACGAGGTGTATGATATTATTAAGCCATCTCACTGGTGAAGAGCCTGAGGATCAGGGAGCCTCAGTCAATGACATGCCAGCCTGAGGTCACCCAGGTGCTATAAGACCCAGGACTGGGATTCAAGGCCACCCTACTCCGAAGCTTGTGTTCTTCCCGTTCCCTCAGGCTGCCTCTTGCTCTGTTTTTGAAACGACACATCAAACTAAAGCAGTGATAGCAATCTTGCAAATAAATATATAACTGCCTACTATCTGCCAGGCACTGGCGAGGAGCTCACAAGAATGAGATGTTGTTGCTGCCCTGGAGGAGTCTGGAGGCCACTTGGGGGAGATAAGACATTTAGCAAGAGCAGTGGTGTGGTACGTCTACTATTACTGTGCTGCTAACAACACTGTCAGCGGCAACAACCAGAATAGTTAATGCTTACTCTGTGTCAGGCACTTTTCCAAGAACCTTAGCCTATGTAAACTCATTTTATCCTCATCACCTCATAAGATTGGTACTGTTATTACCCACTGGTCTGTAGATGAGGAAACTGAGATGCTGAGAAATTAAGGGGCAGAGAAATTGCACAACCAGCATGTGGAAGATTCTGGAAGATTCCGAAACTGACTCCGGAGGTGGCGCTGTTAAGCTTGTAACCTGCTCTGTGCCAGGTACCTACCTTTTCATGGCTCCCTCCCCAGTTTGGGATCCTCACTCTTATTTAGGTATATATAAATTTGTTGGCCCTTTTAACATTTCTATCTTTGCGCAAGTATTCAAAGAAAGTATTTTAAGTGCCATGTGTCTGATCATAATGGTTCTAAGGATGGTGGTTAACAGTGAAGGGTCTACTAGGTGCCAGGCTCTGTGTTAAGTGCTTTATCTACATTGCCCCATTTCATTTCCTCCGCACCTTCATGAGGTGTGTTCTGTATTATCCCTATTTTATAGATGAGGAAACTGAGTTATGGAGGAGGTTAATCAACTTGCCCAAAGTCATACAATAAGTGGTGGAGCCATGATTTTAGCCCAGGCGGTCCATCCCCAGAGCGTGAGTTAATTGACACAAAGCTCTTAATGAGAGAAGCTTATGGAATCAAAGGGAGAAGTCCCCTGTTGCCTCCCTGTACCCCAATCACACTCTCCCTCCCCATCTCCCTCCCCTTCAAAGGGCTATGAGGGAGAGTTTTCATAAATAGTTCATATAAAAATATATACAAATGGATTTTTCCCGTGAATGTGATCATTCTGTTGTATTGTTCTGTAGTTTGCTTTTCTTTTTTCTCATTTGATCTTGGTATATGTAGATCTATTTCATTCTTTTAACTTCTACCTAATATTCCACGGAATGGGTTCACCATAATTCTCCCACTGACGGACAGGTGGGCTGTTTCCAATTTTTTGATATTGAATGCAATGAGCAATGCTTCCCTGAACATTCTAACACAGGCCTTTTGTGCACATGTGCTCAATCCCTAGAAGTAGAATTACGTAATGGGACCGAGTGTGCCTTTAACATTTTTATAGCTGTTGCCAAACTGTCCTCCAAAAAGGCTGTATGCTTCTCCCCAAAGTATATGAGAGGACCCTCATCACCTTGTATCCTTGCCATCAATACTATGATATATCTTTTTCCCATTTTTGCTAAGTTGATGTATGAAAAGAACCCTTCGTTGTTTTAATTTCACATTACTACTGAGATTGGGGAACTTTATATTTATTCGTTATTTCTTCTATCTTTTTTGCCCGTTTTACATCTCATCTAGGTATATGCTTTGACCATTTTTTTTTTTTTTTTTTTTTTTTTTTATTACGCGGGCCTCTCACCGTTGTGGCCTCTCCCGTTGCGGAGCACAGGCTCCGGACGCGCAGGCCCAGCGGCCATGGCTCACGGGCCCAGCCGCTCCGCGGCACATGGGATCTTCCCAGACCAGGGCACAAACCCGTGTCCCCTGCATCGGCAGGCGGACTCTCAACCACTGCGCCACCAGGGAAGCCCGACCATTTTTTGATTGGGTTGATAATATTAATATTAATATTAATATTAAGGTGTTTATAATATTAATTTTCTGAGTATAAAAGTAATACATTCTAAATGAAGAACATTAGAAAACACAGACAATAACAGAGAAAGAAAATAGATTCCACACATAGTCCCTTCACCCTGAGATAACACTTGGCAGCATATCTGTGCACTTTTGCACTTTTTTTCTGTGCAAATATATGTGCTTCCTACTTCCACTCTTAGAATACCATGGTATATACAATCTTGTACCTCTTTTCCCACGTGGTGCTATAAAGGACACATTTTCCTGTGCTAATAAATATCTTTCTTCTTTTTTAAAAAATTTAATTAAATTAATTAATTAATTTTTATCTGTCTTGGATCTTCATTGCTGTGCGCGGGCTTTCTCTAGTTGCGGCGTGCCGGGGCTACTCTTCCTTGCGGTGCGCAGGCTTCTCATTGCGGTGCCTTCTCTTGTTGCAGAGCACAGGTTCTAGAGCGCAGGCTCAGTAGTTGTGGAGCACGGGCTTAGCTGTTCTGTGGCATGTGGGATCCTCCCGGACCAGGGCTCAAACCCGTGTCCCCTGTGTTGGCAGGTGGATTCTTAACCACTGTGCCACCAGGGAAGTCCCCTATTAAATATCTTGAACACAATTTTTAATGTTTGCTCAGTATCGATCAAATTGATATATTAACATTTATCTAACCATTATTCTAATTGCTGGATGTATAGGTTACTTCCAGTTTTTTCACTGTTATAAGTTACACTATAGTGAATATCTTTGTACATAAATCTCTGTCTACATCTCTGATTATTTCCTTAGGATAGATTCCTTGACACGGAATTACAGGGTCAAAGTGTATAAATTTTTAAAGATTTTTAATCCGTATTGCCAAATTGTTTTCCCAAAGGGTTATATCAATTTACATCCCCACTAACCACGTAGGAGACATACATTTAAGTGCACACTTTATAATTTTTTTAAAAAACTTTTCCCTTGGGAGGTAAATATATCTCATTACTGTCTTAATCTTCATTGTCTCCTGCAGTGAGGTTAAACATATTTTCGACACCTCTTAGCCATTTGTTTTCTATGAATTGTTTGTCCATATTCTTTGCCCACTTCCTATAGGAGTAGTTATCCCCATTTTTTGGACAAAGAAACTGAGGCTCAGAGTGGTTAAGTAACCCACCCACAAGTACACAGCTGGCAACAGGCAGAGCCAGAATCCAAACCTCTCTTATTCCCAATCCTGAGCTCTTGCACTGTGTTGCTTCTTTTTGCTCTAGAGTAAGAATCAGCAAATGACTGCTCAGCCTGCTGACTGTTTTTGTAAGTATAATTATTGGAGCCCAGCCACTCCCACTTATTGACTATCACCTCTGGCTGCTTTTGCACTACAATGGCAGAGTAGTGGCGACAGAGACCATATGGCCCACAAACTGTAAAGTATTTACTGTCTTGTTTTACTGCAATGTTTTACAGAAAATGTCGCATGACCCCTATCCAGAGCAGCACCGTATGTTTAAGTCTGAATTTCCTAGTAGCCACATTTTAGAAGTAAAAGAAACAGGCAAAATTAACTTAGAGTATATTTTATTTAACTCAATATAACCAAAATATTATCATTTCAACATGTAACCAACATAAAAATTATTAATGAGATATTTTACATTTTTTGGTGCTATCTTTGGAATCTGTTGTGTATTTTGCACTGAGAGCACATCTCAATTCAGACAAGCCAAATTTCAAGTGTTTAGTAGCTACAGATGGTTAGTGGCTAACCCTAGGGGACAACACATCTCGAGAGCCCCAATTATTTTCATCTGTGAAATATAGACAATGCTAATACCATGTACTTCACAGGGTTGTTGGAAGAAGCAATGTGTGAAGCAATATGTGCATGTAGTTTGTAAGATACTACACACGTGCAATGGACTGGGAGTCTCCAGGGGTGACTTGCCTTACACATTGAAAGATGGGTAGGAATTTAACAGACAGAGGGGAGTTTTTGCCAAGTGTAGGTAGCTTAGAGGATCAAACACACACACGCACACATGCGAACACACACACACTCATACCACATTTTGTTTCTTCCCTTCACTGGCTCAGTGTCTCCTGAATAGTATTTACTCTCCGAGGGGGGCAAAAGTCATGCTAACTCAGTCCAGAAGAGACTGTTCCATTAATTCTTATTAACTCCTTAAATGGCCCATCATTTCCTGTGGGCTGTGCCCATGGCCACGAGAGGTGTCTGTCTCTGAATCACCCTGCTTGGCTGCCAAGCAGACTTAAAATTTGGCTTTTAAATTTACTCCTTTATTCATTCACCAAACACTTACTGCACACCTATTGTCCACTAGCCTCTGAGGTGGGAGTTCTTATTTCGCAAAAGATTTTCTCAAAAATACATTTGCAACAATGTTATCAAAATTAAAATGGAAAGGCAATGAAGAGGTAAAAGTGTCTAGGCATAGAGCTGATGTAACATGAAATTAGGCTCTGAGCTTCTTGGCAACCAGGGCAAAAAGGGAAGTATATTGGATTACATCATTTTCACTACCTAGGAGGAAAAAAAAATGCTACTCTTTTTCAAGAGAAACAAACTGTTCCCTGGTACTACATTCAAATAGGCAGTCATCACCTGAGGTGTTGCTCAGGGACTTGGGTAGTGTACGGACAAAGGGCTTCTATTGCAGATTTACAGCCTGTGCAGCCCTGACCTTCATGTGGCTGTTTCTTGTATCTGCCCTCAATAAAAGCTGAGGGCACAGTGTGAAAGCTCAGACGCAGTGAAGGCGATCCTGCAGGAGGCTTGTCCAATGTGGTCCAGCTCTGTGTCTTTCTAGGGACTTAGCTGGAAGCAAGGAAAGGGTTTAGAATGCCCTCTGGAGCGTGTGCCCCAGCTGCCCATCCAAATCCAGTGCCTCCTCTTCTTTCCCACTACCACCACTTTAGGGTGGGGCCTCATCATTTCCTGCCTCTTCCCTAGTCTACCTCCTGACTCTCCTTCACCCAGCAGCCTGTGATCTTTCTGATACACAGACCCCATCATCACCCCCACGCTCCATGGCCTGAAAATCCATCAATGACCCAAGTGGTGGGATTTGGGGTGAATTCATTTCCTCTCAGCTTGGAATTTTTAGCCATTGTTTGAATTTTTATAACAAGTATGGGTAATGCTTGCAAAAACAATAGGCTGATTTTCTTTAGGAAAAAAAACATCTGGATTAAGATGCCCAGATGTGCTAAGATTCTCACAGTGTTAATTCTGGGTGTTGGGACTATGGTTGCTTGTTCTCTCTTTTTTTTTTTTCTGTATGCTTAAGTATATTTTTAAGTAAAAAGAGACAATCATTAAATGCTCCCTTGTTGCTTTCCTGTCACCTGGCCCCCACGCACTTCTCCACTGAGCTCCCACAGCTTCCTTTGCATAATGACCACATTTATTAGGCACCTACTCTGTGCCAAGCACTGTGCTAGGCACTTAAAAAATATATAAATATTGCTGCATTTAAACCACATGTTGAGTCCATTTTATGGATGAGGAGCATGAAGGTAGAGAGGTTACAGAACTTGCACGAAGTCACAGGGCTGGCATGACAGAGCCATGATTACAAAGAACCCAGGCAGTGTGAAGCCAGAGCATGGATTTGCCTTTATACCAGTCTTCTACTTAGCACGTTGGGTCTTTTTTTTTTAACCCCAGCATAGTGCTTGGCATGTTCTTGGTGTGCAATAAATGTTTATTGTTGAATAAAGGTACTCACAGATATCACTTCTGTGGTGGGACATTTTTGAAACACTTATTGCTTTTTCCTCACCCCTCATAAATTCCCCTCCCTCCACCCCTCGGTACCATTGCCTCAAGGGAGGTAGGGGCAGGTGAAAAGTGGAAATCGTGAAGGCTTTCGGGCTTAGGGGCTCAAAACCTCAGGCCCTTGGGGGAAAGGACACTGTTTCCAGGTTGAGAATTTAGGCTTTGCTGGACCTCAGAGGATGGGGCCCCAAGATCTCACAGGGCGTGGCTGAGAGGTGGGTCTAGGCAGCTGGCATCTGTGGCTTCACGGGGAATCCCATTCCCAGGATAAGAGCAGCAGAATCACTAATATGCTTTCCATCATGGCCCCAAACCGTACAGAACTGAAGGTGTAAGTTGGGCAAGAAAGAAGGTCCTCTGAGAGGGTGAACAGATAACATGGTGGATGGTATGATACCCCCTTGGTCTCAGTACCCTATAAGCCCCTGTAACTTGCACGTAAGTCTAGGGAAAGGGAAAGA
>NW_006791862.1:1068400-1079273 GCF_000442215.2 Lipotes vexillifer | reverse complement strand
GAAAGAGCTGGAGAAAATCCAGAAATGACTGAGACTGAATTTTTTTCCCCACTGCCAGTGGAATGAAGACTCCAAATGGAAATTAAATTGCATTAAAGAAAAATAAAAGTTTTATCTTCCACTTTGAGTCTTTGGACTGAGGCTTTTATTCATCATCCTAAGCTGGGCATTTTCTCTGGGCTGGAGAAATACATTCCAAGGCTGCACTGCCCCCTGAGCATGGAGAAGGAAGCCTAGAATTTCGAATCACCCACTGAGGGCGGGGAGATCCTCAGGCTTTGGAGCCCAGAGGAGTAGACAACATCCTAAGACTAAAGGAGATTGATAAGTGTCCTTTCTACCTGGAAGGTCTCCCCACTGTGTGTGCAGGTGGACTGGAGGGTCCTCTCGTAGGCAAACCCAGGGTTTCCCCTCAAGATGGGTCTTTTGGTACCCATCATGCTCACAGACAGGAACTTGATTTAGATCCACAATTCCACACCATCGACCGTGACAAGAATGATCTTGGCCTGAAAAACTTGCAGAGCAGATATGACTGGTTGCTATGTTCACATCATTAGTGCCCTGGTGGACTGTCTCCTTCTGAATAGCACTACTCCCTGGGGGACCTTCAAGATGAGTGAGCCATGAAATGGCCCCTCCAGGGATCTAAAAGAAGGGGGTCTACTGAATGAGGTTACTTACCAGTGACCCTTTACATTTGAGTCTATGCCTGTCAAGGACAGTGAATCTGGCTTTGCCATGGTCGATGCTTTCAGGGCTTGGGCTGTGGGGAAGGAGGGACAACACTAGTGGACCACCAGGGCAGTGGACCAGAGCTAGAAGATCTGGACCACATTTCAGCTCTGCTCCTGCCACCTTGGGCTGGGCAGCCCCCTTCCCCGTTTTGAGCTTTAATGTCCTCATCTGTTAGAAATGCCTACCGCACACGGCTGTGGGGAGGGCACTTGGGAAGCTCTCTGTGGCTTCCCCTAAGGAGCCCTCATCCTATTTCACTAGCAGCAGCCTCATCTGGTCTTAGCTGCAACCCCATGTCACCCGTGGAAATCCCGTTATCGCATGAAAATGGTGTGATTCAATGCAATTAGGATAAGGAGGGACCTGGGGGCAGCCGCTAGTGGTTACACTGCAGCTAGAAAGCAAGTGGCCTCTTTACTACCAGGAAGCCCTGCATGTCTCCCAGCCTAGTCGGTTCCAGGCTGGTGCTGTGTCTTCTGGTTGAACCTATACTTTCTGTAAAGCCAGAAATCCTATATTTCAGGCAAACACTTTCATTATGCTCTTCCTCTGGGGTGTGGGGAGGTGGGTGTTCTGGGACCATTCAGAACAAATGAGTTCTGAGCCCGGAATTCTTTTTGTTTTAGTTGGAATTTTCACAGCAAGAAAGCCACCGGGTGACAAGATTTCCTGTACATGATCTCATTCAAGCCTCAGGACGCTCTGGCAAGGCAAGCTAGGTAGGTATTATTTTACCTTTTAAATATCTCTCTATTCTGTCCATATCTCTTTATCGCCTCTGCCACCTTCTTAGTCCAAGCCACTGTCAACTCTTTTCGTTAAGCTTTTTTCGAGGTGCAACATTTAGTAAATTGTGCAAACCCGAAATACACAGTTTCATGAGTTTTTACACCACCGTAACCACCATCCAGATGGAGATATAGAATGTTCCCAGCTTTACAGCGGGTCACGGTCATTACCCTCCCAAAGATAGCAATTATTCTGACCGCTGTCCTTATACATTCCTTTTGCCTGTTTTTGAACTTCATATAAATAGAAACACGCAGTGTATCTTCTCTTCTGTTGTGGTATTCATCCATGTGGTGTGTCTTAGTAAACTTCTTTTTCATTGCTGTATAATGTTCCAGTGTGTGGATATACCATGGTTTATTTGCCCATTCTTCAGTTCTTGGACATTTGGGTTGTTTCCAGATTTTTGCTATTACAAATAAAGCTCATGTCTTTTGGTGGGCCTTATTCTGGGTCATAGTGTATACTTATATTTAACTTTAATAGATATTACCAAATATTTTTTTCAAAGTGATTTTGCTAATTTACACTCTCACCAGCAGTGGATGAGAGTTCCAGTTGCTTCATATCCTCACTAACCCTTGGTTGTGTCTGTCTTTTTTTTCCTTTTTTAACATCTTTATTGGAGTATAATTGCTTTACAATGGTGTGTTAGTTTCTCCTGTATAACAAAGTGAATCAGCTATATGCATACATATATCCCCATATTCCCTCCCTCTTGCATCTCCCTCCCACCCTCCCTATCCCACCCCTCTAGGTGGACACAAAGCACCGAGCTGATCCCCCTGTGCCACACAGCTGCTTCCCACTAGCTATCTATTTTATATTTGGTAGTGTATATATGTCCATGCCACTCTCTCACTTCATCCCAGCTTACCTCTCCCCCTCCCTGTGTCCTCAAGTCCATTCTCTACGTCTGAGTCTTTATTCCTGTCCTGACCCTAGGTTCATCAGAACCTTCTTTTTTTTTTTAGGTTCCATATATATGTGTTAGCATATGGTATTTGTTTTTCTCTTTCTGACTTACTTCACTCTGTATGACAGACTCTAGGTCCACCCACTTCACTACAAATAACTCAATTTCGTTTCTTTTTATGGCTGAGTAATATTTCATTGTATATATGTGCCACATCTTTATCCGTTCATCTGTCGATGGACACTTAGGTTGCTTCCATGTCCTGGCTATTGTAAATAGAACTGCAGTGAACACTGTGGTACATGACTCTTTTTGAATTATGGTTTTCTCAGGGTATATATATGCCCAGTAGTGGGATTACTGGGTCGTATGGTAGTTCTATTTTTAGTTCTTTAAGGAACCTCCGCACTGTTCTCCAAATTGGCTGTATCAATTTACATTCCCACCAACAGTGCAAGAGGGTTCCCTTTTCTCCACACCCTCTCCAGCATTTGTTTGTAGGTTTTTTTTGTTTTTTTTTTTTGCGGTACGTGGGCCTCTCACTGTTGTGGCCTCTCCCATTGTGGAGCGCAGGCTCTGGATGCACAGGCTCAGCGGCCATGGCTCACGGGCCTAGCTGCTCTGCGGCATGTGGGATCTACCCGGACCAGGGCACGAACCCGTGTCCCCTGCATCGGCAGGCAGACTCTCAACCACTGCGCCACCAAGGAAGCCCTGTTTGTAGATTTTTTGATGATGGCCATTCTGACTGGTGTGAGGTGATACCTCATTGTAGTTTTGATTTGTATTTCTCTAATGATTAGTGATGATGAGCATCCTTTCATGTGTTTGTTGGCAATCTGTATATCTTCTTTGCAGAGATGTCTATTTAGGTCTTCTGCCCATTTTTGGATTGGGTTGTTCTTTTTGTTTTGATATTGAGCTGCATGAGCTGCTTGTAAATTTTGGAGATTAATCCTTTGTCACTTGCTTCATTTGCAAAAATGTTCTACCATTCTGAGGGTTGTCTTTTCGTCTTGTTTATGGTTTCCTTTGCTGTGCAAAAACTTTTAAGTTTCATTAGGTCCCATTTTTTAATTTTTGTTTTTATTTGCATTTCTCTAGGAGGTGGGTCAAAAAGTAACCTGCTGTGATTTATGTCATAGAGAGTTCTGTCTATGTTTTCCTCTAAGAGTTCTGTAGTGTCTGGCCTTACATTTAGGTCTTTAATCCATTTTGAGTTTATTTTTGTGTATGGTGTTAGGGAGTGTTCTAATTTCATTCTTTTACATGAGCCGTCCAGTTTTCCCAGAACCACTTATTGAAGAGGCTGTCTTTTCTCCACTGTATATTCTTTCACCCTTTATCAAAAATAAGGTGACCATATGTACGTGGGTTTATCTCTGGGCTTTCTATCCTGTTCCATTGATCTATATTTCTGTTTTTGTGCCAGTGCCATACTGCCTTGATTACTGTAGCTTTGTAGTATAGTCTGATGTATGGGAGCCTGATTCCTCCAGCTCTGTTTTTCTTTCTCAAGATTGCTTTGGCTATTCGGGGTCTTTTGTGTTTCCATACAAATTGTGAAATTTTTGGTTCTAGTTCTGTGAAAAATGCCAGTGGTAGTTTGATAGGAATTGCATTGAATCTGTAGATTGCTTTGGGTAGTATGGTCATTTTCACAATGTTGATTCTTCCAATCCAAGAACATGGTATATCTCTCCATCTGTTGGTATCATCTTTAATTTCTTTCATCAATGTCTTATAGTTTTCTGCATGCAGGTCTTTTGTCTCCTTAGGTAGGTTTATTCCTAGGTATTTTATCCTTTTTGTTGCAATGATAAATGGGAGTGTTTCCTTAATTTCTCTTTCAGATTTTTCATCATTAGTGTATAGGAATGCCAGAGATTTCTGTGCATTAATTTTGTATCCTGCTACTTTACCAAATTCATTGATTAGCTCTAGTAGTTTTCTGGTAGCATCTTTAGGATTCTCTATGTATAGTATCATGTCATCTGCAAACAGTGACAGCTTTACTTCTTCTTTTCCGATTTGGATTCCTTTTATTTCCTTTTCTTCTCTGATTGCTGTGGCTAAAACTTCCAAAACTATGTTGAATAAGAGTGGTGAGAGTGGGCAACCTTGTCTTGTTCCTGACCTTAGTGGAAATGCTTTCAGTTTTTCGCCATTGAGGATGATGTTGGCTGTGGGCTTGTCATATACGGCCTTTATTATGTTGAGGTAAGTTCCCTCTATGCCTACTTTCTGGAGGGTTTTTATCAGAAATCGGTGTTGAATTTTGTCAAAAGCTTTTTCTGCATCTATTGAGATGATCATATGGTTTTTCTCCTTCAGTTTGCTAATATGGTGTATCACATTGATTGATTTGCATATATTGAACAATCCCTGCATTCCTGGGATAAACCCCACTTGATCATGTTGTATGATCCTTTTAATGTGCTGCTGGATTCTGTTTGCTAGTAGTTTGTTGAGGATTTTTGCATCTATGTTCATCAGTGATATTGGCCTGTAGTTTTCTTTCTTTGTGACATCTTTGGTTTTGGTATCAGGGTGATAGTGGCCTTATAGAATGAGTTTGGGAGTGTTCCTCCCTCTGCTATATTTTGGAAGAGTTTGAGAAGGATAGGTGTTAGCTCTTCTCTAAATGTTTGATAGAATTTGCCTGTGAAGCCATCTGGTCCTGGGCTTTTGTTTGTTGGAAGATTTTTAATCACAGTTTCAATTTCAGTGCTTGTGATTGGTCT
Organism: Lipotes vexillifer; assembly: GCF_000442215.2. Classification (NCBI taxonomy): domain Eukaryota; kingdom Metazoa; phylum Chordata; class Mammalia; order Artiodactyla; family Lipotidae; genus Lipotes; species Lipotes vexillifer. The sequence goes on along the minus strand of NW_006791862.1, from coordinate 1,074,086 downwards.
GTTCATATTTTCTGTTTCTTCCTGGTTCAGTCTCGGCAGGTTGTGCTTTTTTAAGAATTTGTCCATTTCTTCCAGGTTGCCCATTTTATTGGCATAGAGCTGCTTGTAGCAATCTCCCATGATCCTTTGTATTTCTGCAGTGTCAGTTGTTACTTCTCCTTTTTCATTTCTAATTCTATTGATTTGAGTCTTCTCCCTTTTTTTCTTGATGAGTCTGGCTAATGGTTTATCAATTTTGTTTATCTTCTCAGAGAACAAGCTTTTAGTTTTATTGATCTTTGCTATTGTTTCCTTTATTTTTTTTTTCATTTATTTCTTATCTGATCTTTATGATTTCTTTCCTTCTGCTAACTTTGGGTTTTTTTTTGTTCTTCTTTCTCTAATTGCTTTAGGTGTAAGGTTAGGTCGTTTATTTGAGGTGTTGCTTGTTTCTTGAGGTAGGATTGTATTGCTATAAACTTCCCTCTTAAAACTGCTTTTGCAGCATCCCATAGGTTTGGGGTCGTCATGTTTTCATTGTCATTTGTTTCTAGTATTTTTTGATTTCCTCTTTGATTTCTTCAGTGGTCTCTTGGTTATTTAGTAGTGTATTGTTTAGCCTCCATGTGTTTGTATATTTTACAGATTTTTTCCTGTAATTGATATATAGTCTCATAGCGTTGTGGTCAGAAAAGATACTTGATATGATTTCAATTTTCTTAAGTTTACCAAGGCTTGATTTGTGACCCAAGATATGATCTATCCTGGAGAATATTCCATGAGCACTTGAGAAGAAAGTGTATTCTTGTTTCTGGATGGAATGTCCTATAAATATCAATTAAGTCCATCTTGTTTAATGTGTCATTTAAAGCTTGTGTTTCCTTATTTATTTTCATTTTGGATGATCTGTCCATTGGTGAAAGTGGGGTGTTAAAGTCCCCTACTACGAATGTGTTACTCTCGATTTCCCCTTTTATGGCTGTTAGTATTTGCCGTATGTATTGAGGTGCTCCTGTGTTGGGTGCATACATTTTTACAATTGTTATATGTTCTTCTTGGACTGATCCCTTGATCATTATGTAGTGTCCTTCTTTGTCTTTTGTAATAGTCTTTATTTTAAAGTCTATTTTGTCTGATATGAGAATTGCTACTCCAGCTTTCTTTTGATTTCCATTTGCATGGAATATCTTTTTCCATCCCCTCACTTTCAGTCTGTATGTGTCCCTAGGTCTGAAGTGGGTCTCTTGTAGTCAGCATATATATGGGTCTTGTTTTTATATCCATTCAGCCAGTCTACGTCTTTTGGTTGGTGCATTTAATCCATTTACATTTAAGGTAATTATCAATATGTATGTTCCTATTACCATTTTTAAAATTGTTTTGGGTTTGTTATTGTAGGTCTTTCCCTTCTTTTGTGTTTCCTGCCAGGAGAAGTTCCTTTAGCATTTGTTGTAAAGCTGGTTTGGTGGTGCTGAATTCTTAGCTTTTGCTTGCCTGTAAAGGTTTTAACATCTCCGTTGAATCTGAATGAGATCCTTGTTGGGCAGAGTAATCTTGTTTGTAGGTTTTTCCCTTTCATCAGTTTAAATATGTCCTGCCACTCCCTTCTGGCTTGCAGAGTTTCTGCTGAAAGATCAGCTGTTACCTTATGGGGATTCCCTTGTATGTTGTTTTTCCCTTGCTGCTTTTAATATTTTTTCTTTGTATTTAATTTTTGATAGCTTGATTAATATGTGTCTTGACATGTTTCTCCTTGGATTTATCCTGTATGGGACTCTCTGCACTTCCTGGACTTGACCGACTATTTCCTTTCCCATATTAGTGAAGTGTTCAACTATAATCTCTTCAAATATTTTCTCAGTCCCTTTCTTTTTCTCTTCTTCTTCTGGGACCCCTATAATTTGAATGTTGGTGCGTTTAATGTTGTCCCAGAGGTCTCTGAGCCTGTCCTCAATTCTTTTCATTCTTTTTTCTTTATTCTGCTCTGCAGTAGTTATTTCCACTATTTTCTCTTCCAGGTCATTTATCCGTTCTTCTGCCTCAGTTATTCTACTATTGATCCCTTCTAGAGAGTTTTAAATTTCATTTATTGTGTTGTTCATCATTGTTTGTTTCATCTTTAGTTCTTCTAGGTCCTTGTTAAACATTTCTTGTATTTTCTCCATTCTATTTCCAAGTTTTTGGATCATCTTTACTATCATTACCCTGAATTGTGTTTCAGGTAGACTGCCTATTTCCTCTTCATTTGTTTGGTCTGGTGGCTTTTTACCTTGCTCCTTCATCTGCTGCATATTTCTCTGTCTTCTCATTTTGCTTAACTTACTGTGTTTGAGGTCTCCTTTTCACAGGCTGCAGGTTCATAGTTCCCGTTGTTTTTGGTGTCTGCCCCCAGTGGGTAAGGTTGGTTCCGTGGGTTGTGTAGGCTTCCTGGTGGAGGGGACTAGTGCCTTGTTCTGGTGGATGAGGCTGGATCTTGTCTTTCTGGTGGGAAGGTCCACGTCTGGTGGTGTGTTTTGGGGTGTCTGTGGCCTTATTATGATTTTAGGCAGCCTCTCTGCTAATGGGTGGGGTTGTGTTCCTGTCTTGCTAGTTGTTTGGCATAGGGTGTCCAGCACTGGAGCTTGCTGGTCTTTGAGTGGAGCTGGGTCTTAGCGTTGAGACGAGATCTCTGGGAGAGCTTTCACTGTTTGATATTACATGGAGCCGGGAGGTCTCTGGTGGACCAATGTCCTGAACTCGGCTCTCGCACCTCAGAGGCACAGGCCTGACACCCGGCCGGAGCACCAAGACCCTGTCGGCCACACGGCGTTCAGAGGTCTGAACAGTGGGAGCTGCAGCCCTGACTCCAGCAGAGGCCTGAGGCCCAGTCAGTCCTCAGCAGCTAGAGCAGGATGGGCACTGGGGGCTCCTAAGCACCTTCAGCGCCGTCTGCAGCCTCAGTTGAGGAGCAGTAACCTCAGGAACTAGAGCAGTCCATTCGCTGTGAAATTCCTCCTCATGTGTGGCCTTTTCTGCAGCCCCTGCCCTTCCTCTCCAATCTCTTCAAGATCTGTGGAGATCAGGAACGACCTCCCTCGTGTCTGTCTTTTAAATGTTCACCTTTCTGATGGGGATATAGTAGAATCTCATGGTGGTGGTACTACGTGCTTCTCTGATGATTAATGATACTGAGTATCCTTTCATTTTTGTGTTGCAAGCCACTGTTAATGTTCTCACAGGCCACCGGGAAGGACTCCTAGCCGGTCTTCCTGTTCCTGCTTAGGGCCTCTTCAATCCCATCTGCCCAGTACATCTGTAGCAAGTGGTATTCCTAATATGTAAATTCGATCGTTACTCTCCTGCTTAAAACCCATCTGTGGCTTTCTCTTGCCCTTGGGATCAAAGACCCATCTTTGATGTGTCCCCCCCTGCCCAGGATCTCTGCCCACCTCTTCAGCTTCATCTAGACAGCTCTACCCCTTGTACTCCAGCCACTCTGGCCTCCTGTGGGCATTTGGGTTGTTTCCAGTTTGTGGCTAGTAGAGATAAACGCATGCCTTTCTCCATTCCGGCATTCATCACAATTCTGTAATTACATACTGATGTGACGATTTGATTGACATCTGTCTCTGCTACTAGACTGTAAGCTTCATAGGAGCAAGCCTTACACCTGCCTTGCTCATTATTGTATTTCCAGTGCCCTCCTGGAGGGCAGTGATGGTGTCTGTTTTGTTCCCCAATGGATCCCAAACACTCATTACAGTGCCTGGAATATCAGAGACCATTAACATTGGTTGGGTTGATAGTTAACTCTTGGTTGAATTGAAGCATTGTTAGCACAGACCATTGTAAAGAAAAATATCACCTTCCTGCTAAAAGCAGATGCTATGGGACTGTCCACACGTTTTCATTTTGCTGGGATTTTATGGGGCTGATTATTGCTCAAATTAAGAAGGTTGGTGACAGGTACCTGGAGATCTGTCCCAGGCTAAATGGTGTTCACTCAAACCTTTATAATCTAAAACTTCTGGTTGCACCTAGGCAAGTTGACTTTCATTGGCCCTCTTGGGATAAAAAGTTAGCCTGAACCATGAAGGATGGAAACAAGAGGACACTCCAAAGGCCATAAGGCACCTACCACAGAGAATTAGGACTTTGTTCATTGTTGGCAAGCAAATTGATGCTGCTCATTGCAAATGGGTCTTATTTGCTCACCATCAAGTCTTATCTGCTCATCCGAGCAGGTCTTGCTGCCGTGCTACTTGGCAGCAAATGGGATGGCAGCTCCATGGAAGTAATAAAGTGGTGTTGCGTTTTCAATTGCCTCTCATTGAGGCCTCTCAGTAATTCCGATTGATTGTCCTGTAGCCCAACTCAGGGACTGACTGAGTGAGGTTTATCTGGGCTAGGATTTTTATCACTGTCTCAGGAAATGAATGATACACACGGCAAGCTTGGTCCACAGCTGCCCAGGGACACTGTCCTTTCCAGCCGGGGGCCAAGATCTGTGTGTGGGTGAGGGGAGAGGAGGCACTCTCAGGCCTGGAACCTGGCTTCTGGTGTCCTGGTACATCCCCAGGAACAGGCCTGTGATGGTCTCCATTTCCCATGGTGCCTTAGAATTCCCTGCAGCTTCAGGCTTTGTCTGCAATGGGAATGGCTCGTCGATCCTCATCCATGCACCTGGGGTTCCAAGATGTTCCTAGGGGTGCAGCCTCTCCACTCTTCCTGTGGCCTGGCCTAAGCTCCGGATGCCTGCGTCCGCCCAGGCAGAGAAGGTGGGTGAGGGGTAGGGAGAAACAACAGCTCCTTAAGTCCTGAGCTCTTTATTGGTTTTACTTTTAGGAGCAAGGAGAGGCGGAGGTTCTGGGGTGCCGAGTGTGAAGCTGGGGTCTGGCAGGGCTCTGCACTCACACAAACAGCTAAGCCACTAGTCAGAGTCTCTGCTCAGCTCAGAAGCCCCTGGCAAGTCCTGTGTTTAAAGGGCCAGGCCCCCGCTCCTGGGAACCAGGTCAGCCTCGTGCCCCCCATCCCCTTTCCATTTCTGTGAATTTTTATTTCTCCTCTCTCCCGGCCTTCCGACAGCCCCATCCCCTCAGACCCCTCTACCCCAGCCAATTGCCAATTGCAAAGGCCTGAAAATAATGTGAAATAATATAGTTTATCACCCAGAGGCTGCTGACAGGCAGCGCAACCACCTCTGAAAACAGGCAGGGAGGGCAAGGAAATTACAGGCTGCACAAAGGAGAAAAAGTTAAAGGGAGAGCTCCATAAAAGAAAGTGGAACTATTATGCTGCCAAATACCAACTCATTACAAAGCGGCCAAATAAGAGAGAAATACAGCGCTGCCTGTAATAGCAGTTTACAAGGGAACATTGTACAGCAACAGAAGAGACGCTGCTATAATTTGCTCCGACAACTGCAATTATCCCTTTTATTGATTTGGCAACACATTTAATAGGAGTAGCCACACCTCTTCTGTTACAAATCATTAAAGGTGTTGAACGGTGTAATTTTAAAATTGTCCTCCTCCGGTTGTCAGTATGACAGCATAATTCCCCCTGATTTCAGCTACGTAAACACCGAGGCACAGTCATTTCTCCCTTACAAGGCCAGAGATGTTGTCAGCCTGGGGTTTTTGTGCAGAAACATCCATTTAATGCATACCTTTTCTTCCCCAGCCGGCTCTCTTAATGGCAGTGAGGTTTGGTTTAGGTCCCCCCCCCC
>NW_006791862.1:1039099-1068118 GCF_000442215.2 Lipotes vexillifer | reverse complement strand
GGCCCAGCCGCTCCGCGGCATGTGGGATCTTCCCGAAACAGGGCACGAACCCGCGTCTCCTGCATCGGCAGGGGGGGGGGGGGGGCGGGGGCATGCCCAGTGCCGCGCAGAGCCCCTGGAGGCGCAGTGCGCGTCCCCAGAAGCGCGGGCGCGCAGGAGGCAGCTGGGTCGAGCGGCCCGCGGGGTGGAGGGAGGACGGGCGGTGTCAGGCGGTGCAGGCGCGGGGTCAGGGTCAGGGTCAGGGTCAGGGTCAGGGTCCTGGTCAGGTGGGAGAGGCCCTTGAGGCCGGTGCGGAATCAGAGGCAGTAAGGGCTGGGCACACGGGGTCGGGGGATGCCCAAGCCGGGCGGCGTCGGGTAGGAGAGGCCAGCGTCAAGAGGTCGAGGGACCCGTGGGGTGGAGAGGCCCGGGGCTGGGGATTGGGGGGTGGCACTGGGAGGGTGAGCCCCTGCACCGGGGGCGTCCGCCCTGATTCAACCTTTTGTGCGGTTATTGGCCCTACGGCGGGGGGCCTCCCTCGCCGCTTCCTTCCCGTTCATCAGCCCCTTAAAGGGAGTTTTGTCGTTTTTGTCACCTCTGCATCCCAGTGCTTAGCCCAGTGAGGAGACTCTCAACAGACGTTTGTTGAATGGACGGAAATATGGCGTGAGAAAGGATGCTGAGGAAAGTAGGTGACCAGGGGCTCAGGTGGTGGGAGGGCGCTTGCGGAGGTGGCGTGACTTGTTGGGTGTGTGACCCTGTGCTGTTAGAAGCCTGTAGGGCTTGGGTGGGTGTGAGGGTTGCCTGGGTCACGCTCATGTCCTCCAAGACCACACCCAAACCCTCTCCAGTCCCCTGTGTGTGGACTGTGTCCTCTTGGGTTCAAGTCTGCCAGGGGCCCACGGCTTCTACTAGGAACCAGTGGCCAGCTGCTGTGGGGTAAAGGGCTGTGCTTTGAGGACTCAGGACCCCTTTCCAGATCCACCGCTGTGAAATCTTGGGCAAGTTCCCCCTCACCCCCTCCCTGACTCTTTTCCTCTGTATGATGGAGTAGGGTCCAGAGCCTTTCTGAGGGAGTGCTACCTTAGGTGACTTCCAGTGGGCCAGGTTCCTGAGCAGGTGATCAGAATGACGTAGGCATCCTGGGAACACGTGCTCTGTGGCCTTGAGCTCCTGCCCTCTACCACTGGAACTGGACCTAGGCTGCAGTTGGAGGGATTTAAGTTAGACTGAAAGAATGTTAGCTTTCAGGACTGCATGGTTCCAATTAGGTGACTGGGGGCTTTCTTAAGGTCCGGAGAGCCCCTTACTCTGCACTGGGCCAGCTGAAGTGCTCTTGGTTTGTGGCAGAGGGATGCTGACCCAAACATAGTCATCATCGAGAATCTGCAGGGGCTGGACCCCTGGCCTTGGCTCCCAGCACAGTTGGGGGATGGGAAGCAGCCCCAGCACCTACCATCTCCCTGTCATCTGCCCACACATCTGCAGACCTTGTTTCCCTTCATCAGGGCCTGGCTCTTCCCCCACCTGAGCCTGCTGCGCCCCTGCAGGAGAACGCTTAGATATCCCTAAGCCCCACTCCCACATCCCCACAGGAGTAAGCTTTGGGTCTGCTGGGAGGGACCTCTTCTGTACTCGTGCACAGCAGAGGTGCTGGTGTAGGTATGCGTGTATGCGTGCACATCTGTGGATGCCTCTCTCTCGCTCTCTCTCTAAGCGCTTCTGTGTGTCTTCACTTCCGCCTTCCTCTTTCTCAGCACCTCTGGGTTTCTCTTTGTGCCTTTTTCTCTCTGGCTCTCTTTTTGTGCTTCTCTGGGCTGCTTTTCGTCTTTGTGTTTCTTGCTCACTGTACTGTAATTGCTGTTTCCATGCCTGCTCTCTTCCACCAGACCGTGAGCTCTGTGAGGACAAAGAGCTCCCTGCGCCTGCACATAGTAGGTGCCTCATACATTCCAGTGGAATAAATCAGTGGATACCTGAATCTGCCCAAGAATCCCTTTGTGTCTGCCCATGCCTTTCTGGATCTCTGTGACCCTCTCAGAAGCTAGTACACCAGGCTTGTTCTCACGTATATGGGTATTTCTTGTGGTACTGTTCTTGTCTGTGACTGTCTTCAGCTCTGCTGGTCTGCCTCAGTGTCTCTACATGTAGCCCCCACATCTCTCCCCATGCCTGCTGGTCTTCAACTTATCGAGGAAAGGGTGCTATGGGCATTCACGTTGGGGGCACTGGGCATCCAAGTCCGCCACGTGCATGAGCTTCTCTCAGCCTCTTCATCACGAGAGGCTGTGAGCACCTGAAACCCATCACCTCCTTCTCAGCCTTGGATAGGGGGTGAGCTGTGGTCCTCTCCATCTCTTCCTCTCTCCGTGACCCCAATCACAGCACCTGCCCTTCTCTAATTGGCCGATGGCAGTGGAAGCGGGGAGGGAAGCTTGGTCCAAGGAGGAAATCCCATGAGGGGAGCCGGAGCCAAGTTATTAGCGGTTAAGATGTAATTGGAGTTAGTGAATAATCTCGTTCGATTCATCATGTATTTATGGCACACCCAGCTGTGTGACCTTGGGCGAGGTGCTTCACCTCTCTGAAGAAATAAGACCTCAAGGTTTGCCAAGCACCTCTGGATTTCTGGCATTCTGAGTCCCAGAAGCTGGAAGGAATTTCTCTCCACTGATTCTGATAACTTGCTACTGTCCCTCTCTTGGAAGGCACTCATACTTTGCCTCTGAATTATTTGCTCAATTGCCCAAGTTCACCTTCTAAACTGCGCTCTTTGAGGGCAGGGTCTTATTTATCCCCCACAGTTAAGTGCCTTGCACACAGTGGGTGGTTTATCAGTTTCCTGAATGAATGACCGATTAAGCGCTATGCACTGTGATTAATAATAAAGAAATAGAATTCCAAGATCCTGCACTTAAGCAGCACGCAAGTTCGGGGGAGAGGTATGACCCTGCCCTTTGTTCTCTTTGTGAACTTGTGTGAGTTCTTCAGCCTCTTTGTGCCTCTATTTCCTCATTAATAACATGAGGTAATAATAACTACCACACAAGTTATGGATTAAATGCGATCATAGGTATAGTTAAATACTGAATGAAGTGCTTGGCACTTAACTAGGTCCTTACTTAGTATGTATTCCTGCTCTGTTCTTAAGTAGAGAAGAGGCAGTAAGCCCTACGGATATCAGGAGGGGAGAAATCAGTACTGGGTGTTTTTCTTTTTCTTTTTTTTTAAGATGTTGGGGGTAGGAGTTTATTAATTAATTAATTTACTTTTGGCTGTGTTGGGTCTTCGTTTCTGTGCGAGGGCTTTCTCTAGTTGCGGCAAGCGGGGGCCACTCTTCATCGCGGTGCACGCGCCTCTCACTATCGCGGCCTCTCTTGTTGCGGAGCACAGGCTCCAGACGCGCAGGCTCAGTAGTTGTGGCTCACGGGCTCTAGAGCACAGGCTCAGCAGCTGTGATGCAGTTGCTCCGCGGCATGTGGGATCTTCCTGGACCAGGGCTCGAACCCGTGTCCCCTGCATTAGCAGGCAGATTCTCAACCAGTGCGCCACCAGGGAAGCCCTGGGTGGGTTTTTTGATTGAGGCCGAGGAGTGGGGAATCTACATCGGTGGTTAGACACTGCTTTTTTGTGCCCTGTGGGCTTTCTGGCTTCTTTAGGTCCTGCCCCCTGCCCCCAACACACACAAAGATAGATAGCAGGGGCTCCGAAAGTATTTGTTGAATTAATGAATAAAATGAAGGCTATTTCTTTGCTGCTAAAGACAGCAGATCCCAAATTAGGCTTCTCAACGGAATCACCTGGGATCTTTGAAAAAAATCTACTTTCTCGCCCCCAAAATCCAAAATTCACCCTCATGCATATACATATTGATTCAGAATCTCTAGGCTCGGGCTCAGAATCTAGTATTTTTTTAAAGCTACCCAAGTGATCCTGACGTGTGGACAACTTGGGATACCCTGGTTTAGGACATGACCAAGATTATACATATTTAATATATATTTGAAAATAACTGTTATCTGGTTTTAAGATACAAACACTAAACATTATTATTTGAACATTGTTTATATAAACCTATGTTCGTACCCTACGTTCCACTCCCATGTCTCCTCAGCTAGGCTGGGGGGTTATTTTCAGGGTAACATTGGGGTCAGGGTGAGGAAGGACGAATAATATTTCAGTGGGGCTTGAAGTTGGGACCAGAGGGAGAGCTTAGCCCAGGCCACAGATGTGAAGGGATCGAAAGGGAAGGCCAGCAGGCTGGAGCTTATTTGCAAAGCTGTAGACCCTGGAGCAAGTGACCAGCCCCACCCACCTCCTGGAGTCTCCCGAGAGCTCCTCCTGAACTGTCCCCTCCCCAGCCCTGGGAGGGACACAGGAACTGGCAAAGCAGCTTTACTCCCCACATCATGGCTAGCCCAGTTTCCCAAGGAGTAGAGGGCAGAGGTAGGATGAATGTCATAAATACATACAGATGTGGAGGAACCACAGATACAGGGGGCCAGCTCTAAGTTATATGTGGATTAACCCCCAGGTTGTTCAAGGGTCAGCTGTAAATGGAAGCTTCTCTGTGGGGCTTTGAGATGTGTTTATGTTTTCAGCATATTTGGTTTATTGTGTCTGCTATGCTTGTCATTACAAGGCATTGCTTTTTCCACTTCGACATGACCAATGCCTGCTGGGTCCCTACTATGTGCTAACCCAACTCTGTAAGGTAGAAGTCATTATTATTTCCATTTTACAGATAGGGGACGGAGGCTCAGAGAGATTGACCAACTGGAGTTCCCACAGCCAACAAGAGGTAGAGCTGGGAGGTGACCCCAGTTCCCCGGACCCCAAGGCCCACGATTTCCCCCCGTGCCTTCCTGGGAAGGGCCTCAAGCCAAGGGGTTGGGGATTTCACTCTGAATGTGGCTGAGCCCCAGCAGGGCTGCACCTGGCTGACGCCTGATCACTGCTTTGGTTCCCTCCATTTGTTGAAGGGCTCTGGCTGGTGGAGCCTGGGAAGAAAGGACCAGCTGTCTGGACCACACCCCTGTTCTTCTTATTCTGGGCCCTCATCCTCCCATCCTTTGCCTGAGTAGCCCCTCCTCAAGTGTGTCTGGTGCCCAAAGAAGCTCCCTGCTCTCTCCCGGTTGTCCTTGACATCACTCCTCTGCTCATCCATCAAATCACTCAGCAAGCGTTCACCCAGCTTGGCCGGGCACTGTGCTGGGCTTGGGCATCCAGGGGTGGGGAGAAAGTTCCTGGCCCTTTAGGAGCTCCAAGTAAGAGATGGCAGTAAATTCAATGCCAATATTCTGGGATTAGTACTCTGCCGGAGAGGCAAGAGCAGAGAAGAGCCAGCCTCCAACTTGGCCCTATGAAAACTGGGCTTTCCGCATTGTGTGGGACAAGGGTCCACCTGGAATGGCTCAAAGTGGCCACAGCGTGGGGTTACGGTGAGCACTCAGGGGCACCGACTGTTTGGATTGCCTTGAGGATGCCCAGCTGGTCAGTCACCTGGGCTGCTGCCCCGCCCTGGGTTGGAGGAGTCCCGCCTCCTCTAACCTTATCTCTAGGAGCCTTGAGAAGGCTTCTTTTTTTCTGGCTTATTTTCAGGTCCCTCCATCCACAAGGGCTTCTGCTCCTTCTAGGCTGTGTTCTTTCCTGGGTTCTGTTCTCCCACTGCGTGCGTGTGAAAGAGCAGGAGAAAGGGAGAAGGAATGTGTCCTTCCATCCCATCTGACCTTGCTCCATCACTGGTCTCAGGCCGTAGGCCGAGAGCTTGGAGCCCCCCTTTGAGGCAGAGAGCCCCATTCCTGCCCTGTGCAGGGAGCACAATGGCACAGTGGCTACTGTAGCCCCTACCCTCAGGGAGCTTGCCGCCTGGCAAGCAAGTCATTTTGCAAGACTCGAGAGCCCTCACCAGAGCCTAGAAGGAGCCAAGGGAGGGGAGGCAGGAAGTGGAGGAGGAATAAGGAAAGGCCTTGACTGTGGGAAGACCAAGGGATGAATGGCCACAGCTGTCACCTCCCTGGAAGACAGGGACCAGGGACCCTTCAAAGGAGCAAGACTGCCTCCCCCTCCCCCCCCCGCCCCATCCCCCTCCTCCAGTGGCTAGACCAAACCAAGTCTAGGCTGTGTCCCCAGTGGGGACAGCACGGGTTGGTGGGGGGGGTGTCAGTTCTTGAGGTCTCAAGGCCAAGGGGTTAAGCCGGCAGCAGAAAAGTTTGTGGCGTCAGCCCTTTCCTATCTGCCTCGCCCTCATCCCGTGCCCCCCACCGGCCAACCCTCCTCCTCCTGTCCTGCACCTCCTCCCTTTTCCATTTGGAGGAAGGAGGCTTGCTGCCTTTGTATTTTAACTGTAGCAAAAAGATTAAATTGTTTACGAGCCGGGAGCCTCGGCTGGCTGGATGAGCCCGGAAGAGACAAAGATAGACATTCTAATTCTCCCCTGTTCTCCGGGCCTCCGTCCCCCTGGCTGCTGCTAATTCTTTTATCTGCCCCCAACACTCCAGGCATTATGTGCATTCATAAAAAAGGGGGGGTGGGAGCGGAGAGAGCCCTCGCCGAAGCCAGCAAAATTACTGTTCTCTGTGCGGATTCTCTGATAGCAATCTCTTGAATGCTGATTACTTTTTTTCCCTCTCCCGTGCCCCCTCCCCGCTTCCCCAGCACCCAACATAAGTTGGTCTTTAACCCTTTATCTTTAGCAAGCAGAAAGACACGGAAAACATCTCACTCAGTGGGTGGAAAAAAAAAAAAAAAAAAAGCAAGGAGCAGGGAGAGAGAGGGGGGAAAAAAAAAGCCAGCACGGAGAATTACTGTTATCTCCCCACCAGAAGAGGAACAGCAGAGATAAGGGAGGCCTGAAGAATTAAAAGAAACGTAGCATTGGGGGCTCTAAATTCATGCCGGAGCTGGTTGTATTTGTCTGTCACGGGGGTTCATAATTTTCCGAGGTTGTTTTGATAGACTTATTGTGCGGACTGCATAGAAAACTCATCAGCATTTGTTGCCTCTGAGCATTATTGTCAGAGGTAACTGCGTGTCTATAGACTGGGGGAGATAATGGCTGAAGTAGAAAGCAGATAAAGCCTGGGTCCTTCTCATTAAGGACTATCTCTGCCTCCACAGACCGGCTGGGATTGAGTGACTGGGGCGGTGGTGGTGCGGGGCACATGTTATGCCAGCGGAAGGTGGCATCCTGACCGCGGGCAGCCAGGCGGACCCCGTGGCCGCGGTGAATGGTCCAGAGGGGCTCAGTGCGTTGCATCAGCAGGGGCATGGGCAGGGGTGCCCCGGGGGGCTTGCTGAGCTGCAGGGGGCTGGGGGGAGGGATTGCAGCAAAGCAGAGTGGGGGGTGGAGGCAGTTCTGGGGTTCAAGGCCACATCTGGCACGGATGAGGACCCGGGAAGGGAAGGGGTGTGCCCGAGGCCTCTGGTGAGGGATGGGCAGAGAAGGTGCTTCTGCTTCCGGCGACTTGCACCTCGGTCCATGTCTCCTGTGTGGAGTGGTTGAGAGAGGACTACTGTCCAGGTGGAGATGTGGAGGGCTGACGTCCCCTGAACATCGAGGACCTGTGGGTCTCTCCCTTCCCCCTCCCTTTCTCCAGCACGAGTGCCCACAAGGAGCCAAGCGCTGTGGGGCACTGCGAGCACGTTTTGCACGTAAACCCACTGGCGGTCCTCCTCGCTCCATCTACCATGGACCACCCTCCTTCAAAGCCAGCAGAGGGGAGTGGGCACATCTGGGCAGAGGCTCACAAATGGCCCCAAGCCAAGCCCTGAAGCCATGTGGGGTCCAAGCCGTCAGCCATATGTATGGAGGCTGGGGTCAGCAGAACCGGGCTCTGTGCAGCCTGGGATAAGGGCCCTTCTCTGGCCCTTTTCCCACTGGTGAAATGGGGATAATAATGTAGGCCGCCCCATAGGGTGGTTCTAAGGACTGATGAGATCATTTATTTAAGAAGGTCTGTTAGCACAATGCCTGGACATGCTAAGTGCTTCCTCCTTCATCCGGGCCAGCGCGGTGGGATCTCGGGAGAAGTGTCTGAGCTGTAAGGGAATGCCTTATCCTCAGGTCCTGCTCCCGTAAAGCTGAGGCCTTGGCATTTCCTGAGTCCATCCCTCTCAGTTGGCTGATGGGAAACTGAGGCCCAGAGAAGGTAGGGACTGGCCCAGGGCACACGTCAGGTCCTAGGCAGAGCTGGACAAAGGCCCAAGTCTCACAGCTCTTGGGGAGTTGCTTTCCTTTGCAGCATCCTACCTTCTGGGTTGGCCAGGCAGGAGAGAGCACTGGTGCCTGCAGCCATGGGGGCAGAGGGGACTCAAGGCCCTGCCAGCGGCCCCAGGGACCCTGAGGCCATATCTGATGCTGTTCAGGTCTGCAGCTTGCTCAGAATGACCTGGGCCAGGCTCTAGCAGTGGATTGACCTCCTGCATTCGGTTTGGCTCAGGCCAGTTGAGAATGGGCAGCATCAGAGCAGGGATTTAGCGATGGGATGGGGGATGCAGTCAGGGCAGGAGGAGGGGCCCCAGACAGATATGGGGAGTACAGAAGGTCTCTGGTCACAGTGTCTGCAGTGTAGAGAATGGGGAGCCACCAGACACAGCATCTCCTGGTGTATGACTGAGCCCCAGCATCGTCCACTCACCTTCTGGGCACTTGGCAAGAGTCCAACACTGGGCAGGGGGTAGGTTAAGGGACTCAGCATCTGCTGAGCACTTCTTACGTGTCATAAGTTTTATATTTATCTTCTGTTATCCTCACAACCACCTAAGAGGAAGACATTACCATCCTCAGTTTACAGGGGAGACAGCTGAGACCCAGAGAGATGAAATAACAGGCTTCAGATCACACAGCTAGTACAGTGAGACTCAAGACTCAGGAGTCTCTGACTCCAAAGTCTAGGGTTTATTCACCCTGCATCTGCCTCATACCTTCCTTCTAGGGCCAACTGGTTCCCAGTTCCTTCCTTTCCTCTCCTTTCCTCCCCTCCCCTTCCCTCCCCTTCCCTTCTCTCCCTTCCCCTCCCCTCCCTCCCTCCCTCCCTTCAATGCAGTACTTACCATGCCCCTACCATGCCCTAGGCATGTGTTGGGAGGTGATACATGCCTCTGACCCTCTAGGACTAGTTCGGAAGACGGATACGATATAAATTCCTAAAAACAAGCAGGGTAATAGGTGTGAGTGCGAGAATTACAGGAGCACAGAGGAGGGAGAAGCCACTCTGGCCAGGGTGGGGAAAGGAGGGTCATGGGAACAACCGAATCAAGCCTTGAAGGTCAGAAGGTGGACAAAGCGGGGAAGGGCATTCCAAGCAAAGGCAACAGCCTGTACAAAGACCTGGAGGCAAGGAGGAGCATGGAATGAAGGCAGAGGAAGAGCCAGGAGTTGGGGGTGTGTATGGGGCGGGGTGCAGGTTGGAAAGGGCTTTCAGTGACAGGGAAGAAGACAGGGCTTTATCCAGTGCATCACTGGAGCCCCTGAGTCTTCCAAATGGTTTGAAACTCTCCCCTCCTGGAAAGCTGGGCTCTGCTGATAACCACTTCTCCTATCAACCCCACACTCCTCAGATGTCAGCAGTTCAATGAGGGACTGATTCCTGATAGCAGAGTTTGGCAGGAGTGGCAGAATGTGGAGTGGCAAGAACACCGCCTCTGGAATGCCTGAATCTTGTGGACCATGATTCAGATCTCCACTTTAAGCTGTGTGGCCTTGAGGGCCAGGCAGGTCATCTCCCTGGACTCAGTTTTCTAATCTGTAAAGTGGGACAACATCTATCTCAGAGAGTTACTGCAAGAATTAGCCCAGGATGGGGTAAAGTGGCTGGAGTGTTGCAGCCTTGAGCCAAGTGCCAGTTCTCCCGTCCTCGCCTCCCTCCCTGTGCGCTGCCAGCATTGCAGCTGGGACAGGGCAGCCTGGAAACTCTGTCCTTGCCCTCCTCGGGCAGAGCTCACACGCAGGGCTTGCCTTCCTCGGGGCTCCAGGTAGCTCCATGGGTTTAGTCACACATCGTCTCCCAGTGACCAAGCACTCCTCCCACACTTTCTTGCTTTTGCTGATGATGACATCCTGGCATCCGTGCCAAACTGCCCTCCTTGCAGAACCCCTCACATTTGCACTCCAGCCCGATTCTCTACCGGTAATACCTGTCAGTCCAGCCCTACCATGTCCAATATCCCTGGACATGGCCTTCACCTGCCTAGCCCCACAGACTGTTCCCTAGAGCCTCCTGCTTGTCCTGACAGCCAGACCTGTCCCTTGTTCACACTTCGGTCTTGCTCCCTGTAACACAACTAGCTACTGGGAAGTCCTGGCCCCTGGAAGGTCCTACTGTCGCCCTGCAGCTTAGATTGGATGGAGGAGTAGATTTAGGCCATCCTGGTGGCCAGTGGGCTCTGAATGAAGACGATGGCTGGGGCAGCTCGACCTCGTGGAGAGCATTCTGGCTGAGAATCGGGAGAGTTGGCTGAGCCCTGGCTAACTGGCTGTGTGTCTATGTCAAGTCACTGGCTCTCTCTGAGCCTCAGATTATTGACCTGTAATCGGAGATGATCCATCTGTAGAGCCTGTTCCGGCTTCAGCGGTCTGGGATTTTAGCGGGGAAGGGCCAGGGGTCCGCAGCGAAGCTCTGTGACTCTCTTCCCCCGTGGTGGTGGAGGGCAGCAGGGGAGCCACTTGGCTCTCGGCGCAGCCCCGACCCCGCTGGCTCCGAGGCCCGCTCCCTCCGCGGGATTTACAATGGGCTGCATTCATTTGCATGACAAAATTGGCTCGGGTATCCAAGTGTTGCGGGGAGACAAGTGGAACATTACACCGAACAAGCAGCCGGGAGGAAGGTTACTGCCGACAACAAGGGAACAAGCCGCCCTCCCACCCTCTCTGCCTCTGCCAACCTTTCATCCGCAGGTGTGGGGGGCTGCCCCGGGGCGGTGTCAGGGGCGGGGGAGGATAGAGTCGCAGGTTTGGGAGATGGCCACCTGCCCAAGGATCTGGAGTTGGGGGTGGGGAGGTCTCCTGTTCCCAGGGTCTTTCCATGATTAAGGGGAGGAGGTTTCCTTTGCTATTGCTAAATGCCTCCACCCTTTAAATGATCGCAAGGTTACTTCCTCACTCTCAGGGCTTGATAACATAGGCACTTTATGAACCACCATCGAAGCCCTCAACCATCTATTCACTCACTCATTCATCCATTCATTGACTCATCCACACATCCACCGTCTATCCATCTACCCACTCACCCATCCAGCCATCCATCCATCCATGCATCCGTCCAACCATCCACCCTCCCACTCATCCAGTCATCCTTCCACATGCCCACCAACCCCTATCTACTCACCCATACACTCACCCACTTACCAGTTCATCTGCCCCCCCCATATGCACCCATCCGTCCATTCTTTCATACGCTCATCCATCTACCCATATACCCATCCACCCAGCCGTCCATCCACCGATCTGCTCATTAACTCACCTATCCACCCTTCCATCTCTCTAACAAAAGCAGATATTGGACACTTTGTGTGCCAGGTACAGTTCTAGACATCTCTCTACGCCTCAGGTTCCTCAAAAATAGGGATAAAAATAGTATCTACCTCACAGGGTTGAGCCCAGCCCAGAGGAAGTGCTATAGAAGCTTTTCTACTGTCAATATTATTAGACACTGAGTACCTAAAGGTAAATAAAACACAGTTGCTGTCCCAGAAGGAATCACAGACTTCTGGGGGGAAGAGATACAAGAAAGTTGGTGTTACAGTCCCATAGGCTATGCTATTGGGAAATATATGGGACTTGGGGAGGGGGCAGAGCTGGGGAATCCTATCTCATCTGGGACTCTGCTTGGGAGGTAATAGTTAGGGACAGGATGTACTGTTATTAGTGTCCCTGTGTGACAGGATAAGGTAACTGAGTCTTAGGAAAGTTAAAGGACTGCCCACAACCACACTGCCACACAGAGTCACCAGGACTGAATGCTGTGTCTTTTTATTTGGCAACATCCGAGCAGCCGGAGCCATGCTCTCCCTGGCCCCTTTAGCAGCAAGATGAGGCTTTCTTCCTCCCAAGTTGCATGAGCGGTACTGTGCTGTCCACGGCAGAAGGAGGTTGGCTGAGCTCCAGGAGGCCACACCCAGAGCCCTGGGCCTGTTCTGAGCCCCTCACTTAAGGTAAAGAGGAACAATGACCAGGGGACCTGCGTCAGCTCCTGGGAGACGGGGTGGGGAGAGTGTGGCCATCCATTTGGAATCAAGGCCTGAGCAAGGAGATGACATTCGATCATTTATCACTACAACGATGAGGCTCTAATTAGGAGAACGCTCCCGGCAAAGTGGTCATTTCCTTGTCAGTGAAAGTTCTAAAATATTAGAGGGAGCAGAGTGTGGCCTTTGGAGCGTTTCAGGCCTGGGTTCAAATCCAGATGTTGCCTAATACTATCTGTATGCCCCTAGGCAAGTCACTGAACTTCTCTGAGGCCAGTTTGGAAAATGGGACTAATAAACCTCCATCACAATATTTTGTGAGAATTAAGTCTTAATCACCAATACTTAGAATGTGTTTTAGTAAATCTGCCTCACAACAAACTCATGAAATGGTCTTTTAAGTTTTTTCATAAACTTCCAAATCTGGAATAATTTTAGATTTACAAGAAAGTTGCCAAGGTGATAGAGAATTCCCGTAAACTCCTCACTCAGTTTCCCCTATTGTTAGCATCTTACGTAACCACCGTACATTTGTCAAAACCAACATTGGCACGTTAGGTCCTTTAATTTTTAATGATCTCATCTTTACAGATGAGCTTAGGGAGGCACAGGGAAGCTGAGTATCCAGCTCAAGATCACACGGCATTATGATACATAAAATGAAATACACGACATGGAAAGCCTATTGAATGCCTGGCATCAATCCCGTTCCCATTCCAGAAAACCTGGATCGGGCCTGGCCTTCACCCTCTCTCTTACTCACTGGCCCTGGCAGGCCGGATCCCGGCCTCTGCATCTGTGTCCCACTTCCCTGGGGACACAGGGAGACAGCCCTTGGAGAGCCCTTTGTAAAGAGCAGAGATTCCTGGAGCAGTAACAGATGACTGCCATTCTGTCCAGACTGCCTGTCTGACCCGTGCTTATCAGCAGGCACACAGTAGGTACCCAATAAAGGGTTTGTTGACTAAGCAAATGAATGAGTGAATGAATGAGGGCCTTTCTCTTTGTGTAGGACATTGAATTCAGGCACTTCTAAGGGCTTTTCCAAATCGAAAACTCTGGAATTCTAAACTGACCAGCCCCCTCCCTGGCCAGGTCCAATGGAGAAACTGGGATCACCGATCTGTGTTCTGCGTACAGTAGGTACTGAATGGATGAGGCCAATGCTGATCTCTCTATCCACATTTTTCTTTGGTCTCAATTTCATCTTCACATATTTAAGTTTCGTTTTACCTACGTGTGTATTTTTTGCACGCTGCCTCAAATCCTTGAGGGGTCTGTGTGTGTTTGTGTGTGTGTTGCGTGGTGTGTGATACATAAAGGACCCCAGGAGTCAATCACTGATGGTAACAACGGTGGCATGTGTTGAAGGTGAGGTGAGTGGGGGGCTCCCCACCTCAAGATTCTCAGGGGCCTCCCCTTAGAGTTTCTCTTTGGAGCTAGTCCTTTGTCCATCACTCAGCCAGCAAAGGTGTTGAGCGCCCCCTGTGTGCCAGCCCCATCCTCTGGGTGCTGTGATGAAATGCCCAGCCTCTGCTCTCAGGAGCTCAGTGCCAGGTGGAGGGGTCAAGGGAAGACAAGCCAGGGACACCAGGTGTAGCAAGATGTGCCTGGGGAACTCCAGGGGAGGACCCTCCCTGCACCCGCAGCCACAACCACACACTTGGGCTCAGTTTGGAACTTCGTCCCCACCTGTCTCCTGTGAAGTCCTTCTCGTCCTTCACGGCTAAACCCAGCACCACCTCCTGACCCTCCCTCATCTCCTCCTGGTCCTCTTGGCAGGCAGCCCCAGCACTCTCTGCCCCACAGCATTGCCAGCCTAAGCCAGGCACTCCCAGGGCCCTCTGTACAGGAGTCTGGCTCCCTCTCCCCCGACTGTGAGAGCCCCTATAACTCGGCTCCCCCTCTGGCTTCTCGCCAGCACCCAGCACAGTCCCCAGCATGTGGGAAGCATGCAAACAATGTCCTGCTCCCTCTGGGACTGGTGCTCCAATACACGTCTGGGCTCAGCCAGTTACGGGGTGGGGATGAGTGACGAGGGCCCGCTCCAGGCTGCTGGGCCCAAGAGGACAGGCCAGGGCTGAGAGGGTTTGATCTGGGCATGCTCCTGCTCTCTCCTCTTCCATGGTGACCCAGAGAGGCCCTGTAGTGAGTTGAGTTACGTTCCCCACAAAAGATGTGTCCAAAACCTAACCCCCAGTACCTGTGAATGTGACCTTATTTGGAAATAGAATCCTTGCAGGTGTAATTAATTTAAGGATCTTGAGATGACATCATCCTGGATTTAGGGTGGGCCCTAAATCCAATGATTTGTGTCCTTTTAAGAGAAAGAAGAAGGAGATTTGAGACCCAGAGAAACACAGAGAGGGCCACGTGGAGACAGAGGCAGAGATGGGAGTGATGCAGCTACAAGCCAAGGGATGCCGGCAGCCATCAGGAGGTAAGGAGAGAGGCAGGGAGTAGGTTCTCCTTCAGAACCTCCAGGAGGAACTAACCCTGCCAACACCTTGCGTTCAGACTTCTGGCCTGTAGAACTGTGAGAGAATACATTTCTGTTGTTTTAAACCACCAAGCTTGAGGTAATTTCTTGTGGCAGCCCTAGGAGACGAATACAGCCCCTTTCTCAAGATCTTGGTTCACCGGCCTCCAGTGTGATTTTTTGGCAGCCTCGAGAACAGCAAGAGGGCATCCCCCATCCGTGCCCCTCAACCCAGGGACTGTGCAGGGAAACCTCACAAGCAGCGCTACCACCCATATGCTGGTGACTACCAGCATGCCCTTCTCTGGTCCTCAGTTTCCCCATCTGTTTGGGGAGTTGGACAAGTTGATTTCTAAGACACTGTCTAGCTTGGAGTATTCTATGTATCCAAAAGTCAATTTTTTTTTTTTTTAAAGAAGATGTTGGGGTAGGAGTTTTTTATTAATTAATTAATTAATTTTGGCTGTGTTGAGTCTTCGTTTCTGTGCGAGGGCTTTCTCTAGTTGCGGCGAGCGGGGGCCACTCTTCATCGCGGCGCGTGGGCCTCTCACTGTCGTGGCCTCTC
The DNA here is from genome assembly GCF_000442215.2 of Lipotes vexillifer. Classification (NCBI taxonomy): domain Eukaryota; kingdom Metazoa; phylum Chordata; class Mammalia; order Artiodactyla; family Lipotidae; genus Lipotes; species Lipotes vexillifer. Next base: position 1,052,909 of record NW_006791862.1, on the reverse strand, counting down.
TTGTTGCGGAGCACAGGCTCCAGACGCGCAGGCTCAGTGGCCACGGCTCATGGGCCCAGTTGCTCCGCAGCACGTGGGATCCTCCCAGACCAGGGCTCGAACCCGTGTCCCCTGCATTGGCAGGCAGATTCTCAACCACTGAACCACCAGGGAAGCCCCAAAAGTCAATTTTTTAAAGCCTTTTCTCTTTCCAGAACTTGGTGGTGGTGGAGGCACCAGACCCTTTCCTTATGGTGGCTCTGTGCTCCACCTCCTCTCCACAGCGCATTATGACCTGGGGTCCTATGAGGTCCTGTGGTCCATTCCAACCCCGTGGGCAACCCCATCTTGTACACCCCAGGCATGGGAATCCCAGGAGATTCTAACATGCATCCCACGATGAGGACCACCAGAGCCGGCTATCTCCATGTCACTCTGTGCGCAGGTGATCTGCCTCGCTTGCTTGGATGCTTGCTTCCCTCTGCTGCCGCATGCAGGGTCCTCTGAGGGCAAGGCCTTATAGAACATTGGAGCCAGACCTGGCACAGGGCCCAAGCCCCAAATGGCTCTCAGCACCGTATCATTGGAGGAGAGAAGAAACGCATGAGCCTGGGACCCGGGGGTCCAAGCCTGAGGGAAGGGGGTGGGAGACGAGCACGGGCTCTGCCAGGGACCCCGGCTGCTGCTGAGAACTGGCAAGAAGAGTAGTAAAGCATTTCTTGAGTGCTCATCACACGTTGGGACTTGGCTATGAGCTTTGCCAAGTTCTCTCAAGTGTTCCTTACAACAGCCCTGTGAATGAGGGTGTAATACCAATCTAACAGACAGAAAACCAAGCAGTTGCAGGGTTGCCCAAGGTCAAGGATTCTCTGGAAGCCAAGAAGCCCTGTCGTGTGCCATCCAGCTTGGTGGACGGGGCAGGGTCGGGCAGTCTTGGTGAGAGTGAGCGATTGCTCACAAGGAACTGAAACTCAGTCAGACTTGTACAAGGGAAAAGGAAGGAAGGAGGGAAGGATAAGAGAATGAGGGTGTGGGGAGATTTATGACAAGATTCAGTAGTCTCTGCCAATGAGAGCCCGACTCAGGCTCTCCGGTCCTCAAGTACCCCCTCAGCCAGCTGCAGCTGCCCCGATTCTCCACAGCCCCCCAGGTCAGAGTGGGGCCCCCTCTAGGGGACACGAGATGGGGGAAGTGGTGTCAGGCACGTGATGGGATGGGGTGACCTCTCTCGGGAACTCACTTCTCTCTTCTGTCAAGTGAGGGGGTCTAGCCCTCAGGCAGAGCAGGTCTGCGACCCATGACCTCTCTCTAAAAATGACAGTGGCACCTCCTGGCCCAGCTGTTCAAGCAGAGTCAAGTTCCCTGGGCTCTAATCCCTATGCCACCACTTTCTACCTCTGTGGCCTGAATGAGTTTCTTAACGTTTCTGTACCTCAGTTTTCCCATCTGTGGAACGGGGACGATGGCTTTATCTCCCTCTTAGACTTTATGGGGACTAGCTGGGCTCATGCATTAATAAAGAGCTGGGGACACAGTAAGCTCTCTGTTCAGGCAGTGTTTGCTGTCATCAGCATCATGGTTTTGTTGTTGTTGTAATATTATTATTAATCATTATTAATAGTATTATTAATATATTATTAATAGTAATACTATTACTACAACAACATCAGCGAAATACCAAGCATTGTTCTAAGTGCTGTGTTAACTCATTTAATCCTCACAGACGCCCAGAAAGGAGGAGACTGGGGCTCTGAGAGATTACGTGACTGTTTAGGTCAGGCCCCTAGTCGGTGGAAGAGCCCACGGTCACCCACCAGGCCGTTTGACTCCCAGACCCTACCTACTCAGAACCCAGCACAGTCTTCCAGAGACAGAGCCTCTGCCCCGGATCCAGTGGGAAGAAGGAGGAAGCATTTACTGAGCACCTACTGTGTCCTCATGATCAGATTTAATCTCTACGACTGGCATAGGTGGTTGGTCTAATTATTCCCAACGTAGAGATGGGGAAACAGAGGCTCAAAGAGCAACTTACCTAGTTCCATGTGGTGGAGCAGGACTTGCCATGCTGGTATGATTATACCTGAGAGCAGAGCCACAACCTTCCCAGACTGGAGCGCGCGCGTGCGCGCGCGTGTGTGTGTGTGTCTGAGTGTGGGCAAATGTTTGCCTCCTTCTTTCCACGGAATGTGGGGCAGGCTCTGTGCGTTGTGGGCGTGAGTGGGGTCGGGGTGGGAGAGGTATGTGCATGAGAGAGAAGGATGTGAGAGAGCCAGAAGCAGGTGTGTGTATATCTGTGTGTGCGAGGTGTGTTTGGCCAGGGATAGGGAGCCTTTGTCTCCTGGGCTCTGTACACCAGGGTGATGGCTGTAGGGGGTGGGGTCGTGGAGGGGTCACTTTGGAAGGCCTGAGAGCTGGGAGGGGGAGGAGGGGAGAGTATCCCATTAATACTGCCCTCCTGGGGGGCAGACGAGTGGCCCCAGGGACCCGTGCTGAGGACCCTCTAACTAGCTTGTTGCCATGGGGATGCTGGCTGTGAATACAGGCCTGAAAGTCCAGCTTGAGGCTTCCAACCCCTCCCCTTCCTGGCAGGTGGAGATCCCCAGCCGGGGTGTGTTTGTCTGGGAAGGGGACTGAAGGGCCATCCCATCTACCCTCTCTGTTCTATAAAGCGAAGGCCTCCATTCCTTCCACTGCCCCTCAGGAGGGCCCTCCTGGGTCAAGGGAGAAAATCTCCACCGTGGGTCTCAGCATCCAGGGGCTGGCCTCCTGCCTCCTCAGGGCTTTGCTGGCAGGTGGCCAGGGCAGGAACAGAAACACACGTGGTCACACAGGCACACGTCTGTTCCAGACAACACAGCCAAGTCCACCAGGAGACCAGACCCCTGCTGACCCTGGGGGACACTGAGGGGTCTGGGACTCATCCCCAAGTAGTGGCCGGTTTATCTGAGAACCACCAACTCTCCTAGATTGGGTCTATCTGGAGTCAGAACTCCTGAGGGTTTGTGTTAATATTTCATTATGAAAATGTTCAAACATTAAAAACTAGAGAGAGTAGTTTGAGTTCCAAGTACCCATCACTCAGTTACAACAATTATCAGCTTTGCCCGTCTTGTTTCATCTACCCCTTCTTTGTTTTTTTTTTTTGGCTGGGGTAGTTAAAAGCAAATCAGCAGATAGCAGGCCATTTCACCTTCAGTGTGTATCTCCCACTAATAACTGACCACGCTGCAATCTCACCTAACAAAATGAACAGTAATCTCAGTGATGAATATAATCTGATTCTCAGTCTAGCTTCAAATCTGCCATTAAGTATGTAGACTAGAGCTCCGAGGGTGAATGGAGGCCACAGAGCAGACTCTCTGGGCTGTAGCTTTGGAGCCACCAGAGAGTGATGGGTGAGTACCTGTGGCTTTGGGGAAGTTATTTTGCTTTATGGGGCCCAAGTTTCCTCCTATGCCAAAGGTATTTACCTCTTCCAAGGCTGTGGGGAGGATTGAGTGAGATTCACATGTACCATAACAGGCGCATCGTGGGGACTCAGGAAACGATGGCAATGATCACGATGCTTTCAGAGGAAACCGAACTTCAGAGAATGAGTTGCCCAAGGTCACACAGCTCAGAGTAGTGCAGCTGGGCTGGGAGTGCAGGTCTTCTAAGTGCGCTGGGAGGTCCATTCAACACAGCTCCTTCATCCTATGTCCTGCCTCTGATCACTGCCACCATCCTGCACTACAGTGGAAATGACACAGAGGGTGACTTCAACAGGTCCCCCCTTTTTTTTTTTTGACAACCAGTGTGTCAGTCATGGTGCTGTGGTCTGAGCAGATGATGGCAGACAGCAGCAGGCCTGGCGCCAAGAGACCTAGAACAAGATCCTCCCCTTCCCCGAGCCTCAGTTTCCCCATGGGTACCAGGAGCACACTGACCTCTACTACATGGTCTCCAAGACTCCTCCAGTTCTGCTTTGCTCCCACCAGGGTTACTAACCCTGAGAATGTGGGCAGTATTTGAGGTTGATGGGGGTTTCAAGCAGTCCAAGACCCCAGGCTACAGGACAGTGTGGAGGTGAGGGAGAACTTCCTGTACTGGGGAGCAGGGATGAGATGGCCCAGCTCAGTAGAACTGAAGCTCCCCCTTCTCCCTGGACTGTGGGCCCTCGAAACTGGGATGGTGACTCGCACATTAAAAGTACCACATAGGTGAGCAACAAGAACCCCACTGATGTAATGGATAGAAAAACTAGACAGAGGATCATCAAGGAGATAGAAGACTTAAAAAGCATTACAAACCAACGAGGCCTAACAGACACTGTCTTCTTTCTTTCTTTCTTTCTTTGGTTGCACTGGGTCTTAGTTGCAGCAGGTGGGCTCCTTAGTTGTGACATGTGAACTCTTAGTTGCGGCATGCATGTGGGATCTAGTTCCCTGGCCAAGGCTCGAACCTGGGCCCCCTGCGTTGGGAGTGCAGAGTCTTAACCCCTGTACCACCAGGGAAGTCCCCAGACACTGTTTTCTAACCTGATACAATATTCCACCCAACAACCGCAGAATTCACATTCTCAAGTGCTCATGCAACGGTCTCTAGGAGAGACCATATCTTGGGCTACAAAACAAGTCTTCATACGTTAAAAAAGACTGAACTCATACATAGCGTGTTTTCTGATGACAGTGGAATGAAATTTAAAAAACCAAGAACAGAAGGAAATTTGGGAAAATCACATATATGTGGAGATTAAACAACACACTTCTAAATAACCGGTGGGTCAAAGAAGAAATCACAAGGGAAATTAGAAAATACCTTGAGATGAATGAAAACAAAGACACTACACACCAAAATTTATGAGATTCAGCAAAAGCAATGCTCAGAGGGAAATTTAGAGCTGTAAATACCTACATCAAACTAGAAGAAAGATTTCTAATCAATAACCTCCCACCTTACTAGAAAAGGAAGACTAAACTTAACCCAAAGCCAGCAGCAAGAAGGACATAATAAAGATCAGAGTGGAGATAAATGAAATAGGGAGTTAAAAAATGAAACAATAGAGAAAATCAACAAAACCAAAAGTTGGTTCTCTGAAAAGATCAACAAAATTGACAAACTTTCAGCTAGACTGACCAAGAGAAAAAGAAAGAGAGCGAAGACTCAAATTATTAAAACCAGGAATGGAAGTGGAGCCATTACTACTGGCTTTACAGAAATGAAAAGGATTATAAAATTTCATTAATGTAAAGGCTCCAGAGAAGTTCCACAACATTTCTAGAGATGTGAAGAGAACAGCCAAAATGGTCACCAGTCCCCGCCTTCAGGGAGTGGGGGGGGGGTGGTGGTGGTGGTGGTGGTGTTTGCTTTTAATTATAAGCACTTACAGGCTGTTTTTGTAAATGTTTTCATTGTGAAATACAACACATGTACAGAAAAGTGAATAAAAAGAGAAGTACTCAGCTCAGAAATTTATCACCAGTGGAATACTCATGGAACCACCACCCAGTCAAGAATTAGAATATTGCCAGCTGCCGAGATGCCCCCTCGTACCCTCACCCAACCTCTCTTCCCCAAAGATAACAACCATCCTGACTTTTGTGGAAAGTACTACCTTGCTCTCCTTAATAGTTTTGACATCTCTAAACACTATAGTTTGGTTCGGTTTGTGCTTTGGACTTTATATAAATCAAACCATACTACAGCAGGTCCTCTTCTGGGTCTGGCTTCTTGCATTTAAACATTATGTGTGTGAGATTCACCCATGCTGTTGAATACAGTAGCTTTCCCTTTTCTTTGCTGTGTTGTATTCCATTTTATGAGTATGTCACAATTTATGTGTCCATTCAACTATTGATGGAATGGGCTTTTTTTAAAAAGCCATGTACATGAAGATAAATTGATAAAAATATTTACAATAAAATACAAATTAAAGATGGAGCTCAGAGAATGTTAGTTCAATTTTCATTTCTAAGACCTTCACCACTTTCTTTTTCTGTTCCAGTCAGCCACGAAGCCAGTCTGGGTCTCAGAGAAAATAGGCCACTTAGGTAGGAGCCCAGAGGGACCAGATCTGAGAGATGCCACACCCCGGGGTTGGGTGGTCTCTTATCAGCCCTCCTGGCCAAATTTTCAGCCTCAGATGAGGGAGGTCGCATAGGTGGAGCAAAGATAACGCCACAACTTCCACCCAAGGTCTGCAGGTTCCCCAGCACACCTACGAGTGCTCATGTGGGCAGCCGGGCACGCATGTGGGCACATCCTGGAGGGGGCAGTGCCTGCAGACACCTGACCAGCAGGCCAGGTCTGTACACGGAGAAGTTGATGCAAGAAGAGGAGGAGGTGGGGGGAGAAAAATCCCCTCATTTCTGAAGAAATGTCCCAGATTAGATTTGTAAATCAAAAACCAATATATAACATGCAAGAATTGATCTGTTTTATATTCCTCAGTTACATTTTTGTGAAGCACATTTAGAAGATTTAGAACGTATTTGCGCCTGCTGGTTGGGCCATTATATGCTTGAGTTCATACATCTATTTGTGAGGCTATAAAACAGGCATCGACTACCATGTAAATTGTGTTCTCCACAATAAATTATATGCATACTTGCAAAAATACATAACTGCCGTGGCTGGGCCAATGCGGCCTGAATACTAATGAGGGCGAAAGTTGCTTTGTCCCTCTCCTCCGGCCTAATTTAGCCTCTACATCAAAAATTATGTAGGAAAAATCACTTTATCCTCTCACTGAGAAATAAAATAGCACTCACGGGCGCCCTCATCTCATCCTACCCGCCCCCCTTCCTTTTAACCGAACACTACCATTTTCATACTAATTTTAGCTGCTCCAGGTTTCCCCGCAAGAAACCTGGCTCGACTAAAGCCAGGAGTCCCTGGGCTTTCTGCGTGCCTGTGAGGGCTGTTGGAGCTGGCACATGCGTGAGCATACACATATTCACACATGTGAATGCATGTTCCCTCCTTGTGGTTTGAATTCACTTGTGCCAGGGCAGGTTCACGACATGCAGACGGACCCACACGCAAACTTGGAGCCTTGCCCCAGACATGTGTGCGCAGACATTCCCCGAGCTTCATCCGTGTGGCACCTTTTCCCTCCCTCTCCCTGGTACAGACTCATGTGGGTAGTCTCACCTGGAAAATTCAATTCAGTTCAGTTGAATTCAATTCAATCCAGTTCAGTCCAGCAAATGTTTATTGAGCACCTACTATATGCCATGGATTGTACTTGGCAATGGGAATACCGAAATTTTTTTTTAAAAAGATGAGACCTCAGGTCACAGTTCAGGGGAGGAGGGCAGCCTTGAGAACAAAGGCGTCAAGTCAGGGTGCCGAGGGCTGTAGCAGATGTACACACACACACACACCACACACACACACGAACGGGCACCTGTACGCGGCCTCTGTCTTCTCCACATGCCTGCGTTACCCTCATGCCCTGTCTGGCTTGTCCAGCTCTTTGGACTCAGTGGCAGAGCCACTTCCAACACTAGGCTGGCTTGCATTGCCTCTGCTTCTCCTAGCGGCCTTGCCCGAGGTCCCGTCCTGGCGGGATTTCCAGAGGGCTACGGAGCGGGGGAGAAGGAGACACAAAGCCCATCTTGCTTCCAGGAGCTCAGGCCAGTCCCTCATCCCGTCACGCCTCACACCACGTTTATCCATTTTTAAAGCGTGGCCGTTGGATCGTCTCTGAGGCCATCAGGCTCCAGATGTTCACAGTTTGTTGCTGAAGAAAGCTGGGCCTCTGTCTAGGTCAGAGAGTATGAGACAACAGCAGAGATGGCCCCAAACTGGAGAAGACTCAGCCCAGCCCTGAGCTCCCAGCCTAAGAGGAGCACGAGCCTGGGGGCAAGACCAGAGGTGGCAGCCTCGCCAGAGCACGTCCTTGAGGAAAGGAGTAGCAATATATGGTGAAGGAGCGGAGTGGGACCAGGATCCAGTCGGATCCAGCTCAGATGCTTATAGGCGCCAGACATGGCTCTTGTGGAATTTCATTCTATCTTCTAGTACCGGAAGGGCTGCCATGCGCAGAGGGAAGGGACTTCTGCGTGACCCACTTGATAGAACTAGCACAGTGGGAAGGTGGGCGGAAGCTCCAAGGAGACAGACAGACTTTGGTTCAATGTAATGATCGGTGTGATTTCTCCGTGTGTGTGTGTGTGTGTGTGTGTGTGTGTGTGTGAATTCTGCTGTTGCATTTTCAGTTTCCTTGTAGTCCTTTATCTCATCTACTCCCTTACCTCTCCTCCTGTTTCTTTTTCATACCATACTGTTTTCTCTTCATCTCAGCCTGTTCTTTGGGTAGAAGATATTCTCTTTTTAAAAAGTAAATTGTATTTTTATTAACAAAAGGTATTACATACACATGATGAAAAGTTCAAACTGGTCAAAAGTTTCCCAGTGAAAAGGAGGTCGCTCTCCCTTCCCAGACTCCCCAGTTTCATAGTCATCAAGTTTCCCTCTCCAGAAACAATCGCCATCACCAATTTTTATGTTTTCTTTCAGAAATTGTGCATCAAACATCTGTATATCTATTGATCGATCAATCGATCTTTCTATCTATTTATCTTTCCAGCCTCTAGATCCTTTATTTTAACACAGAACAGAGCACATACGACCTAACACTTGCCCCCTCCCTCTGGCCCCCAACCTAACTATGTACCTTGGAAACTGTTTCTAAGATAAAGTTTTCCATAGGGGAGTGTCCAACAGTGGAATGAGTTAATGAGTTCCCAACACCGGAGATATGAAAGCACAGGCTAGATGACCACGTGGAGAAAGGAAATGGGATAGCTGAACCCTTGATTGAGGGAGGGAGGTTAGGCTCCTGCCTTTTAAGGCTCCATCCATCACCCAGCTTCTTTCTTTCTTTCTTCCTTTTTTAACATTTTTTAAAATTTGGAGCTGAGTTCTAACCACTGGACTGCCAGGGAATTCCCATCACCCAGTTTCTTAAATACAAAGAGCATGGCTCTTTATCTCACTCTACCCTTTCTCCCCATCCCTGCCAGTCACCCCCCACCAAAGTCAGCCAGGGTCACCAGTGCTGAAAGCTGCCCAACCATGGCTTCCAGACCTACTGTAATTGACAAGAACCCCCCCAGAGACAGCCGCCTCTCTCTCTCCACCAGCCACATGCCACTAAACTTCAGATTAAGAGGCCCAGCTGAGATTTCTCTTATTCCACCCATACCCCTGGGGCCAATCCTCTCTCATTTCAGGAAGGGAATGGAACAAGAAGTTTGGATTTGGGAAGGGGGGTAGAGGGGGCTCACCACCAAAGCTGGTGCCTCTATGCTCTGGAGAGATGTGCGTGTCCTACCATGCAGCTTAAGACTTCTCCAAAACACCGTCCCCCCAAATCCAATAAAATTGCAAATTTCACTGTATTTCACAATATCCTAAATAAACATGAACAGCATGCGTTTCTCTTCCTTGCATCAAATATTAATCTGCCCACGGCCAGCGCCCGCCCCCCTGCGTGTGTGCACATGCTGGGTAAACACCAGGGGGATTGTGATGCCAGACCTTCCCTTCTCTTCCCCAAGTCGAGAGCATGACAAATTTTTCTCCTAATTACACCTGCCATTGTTTGCCTTCTAATACTGTAAATCCTCCATCACATAGTTCTTCAGATTCGGGATTAGTTTCTTTTCCTGTCGTACAAATGATTGGAGGGGGCGGGGATGGGGGAGTGGGTGGGGGTAGGTGTGGGCTGCGTGGCATTGCTTTTCACGATTTCTCTGTGGGGTTCCCTGAGTTGGGCACGAGCAGGGTTCCTAGGCCCCTGACCCTCCTGCAGGGTGGGAAGGAGGTTTCTAGGGGGAGGCGAGAGGAAAGAATGGAGAAAAGACACCTGCTCAGGTGTGCAGAACCTGCTCACCTCAGCTTTATTAGATCCCTAGCTGCCCCCAAATCCTGGGCATAAAAAAAAAAAAATCCCAAGACGAAGGGAAAGGATGATGAAAAGTGTCCGGTACAATGTCCAGCACACAGTAGGTGAACAATGAACAATAATTCCCTTCCCCTGTGCTCTGTCTCCTGGCTGAAGCCAACATCATCTCTCTCCTGGACAATGAGACCTGCCTCCTCACTGGTTTCCCATCTTGCCTCACCCCTCTCCAATGAACCCATTGTCTCCCAGCTCCCAGAGTGTTGTTTCTAAAGCCCAGAGCTCGGACTTCCCTGGCGGTCCAGTGGTTAAGACTCCGAGCTTCCACTGCAGGGGGCGCAGCTTTGATCCCTGGTCGGAGACCTAAGATCCCACATGCCACATGCCGTGGCTGGAAAAAAAAAAAAAAAAGGCCCAGAGCTCTCCAGTCATGGCAGCTCTGCCTTAAAGCCCCGAGTGACCTACCATGTTTGAATCATGTCCAGTTCCAGCACATAAGACCATCTGCTGCCAGGCCCACCTTGATGCTCTGGCCACGTTTCCAGCCCTCCCCATGCCCCTGTCCATCCACTCCACACTGTGGCCCCCCTGCTTACCATCTCACCCTTCCCCAAATGCACCGTGCAAGTTGCCACTTCCATGTGTTCCTTTGCCTGTTGAGATTTCGGTTTTCTTTCAGGTGTTCACCCTGATGACAGCATCTCCTTGAGTCTTTCCAGATGCCCCCATCATTCTGAATCGTGGTCTCCTTTGTGTTCCCGTGGGGCTTTGCATCTACCATGTTTTGGCTCAGAACTTTGCCTGGTCTGTCAGTGGTGTAAGAGGGTCTCTGGGGGCCTTCGAGGTAGGGAGCCTCTCTTGTCAGCTCAGTGTCTCTCTAGCTTTCAAGTCTTGATGCTGCAGAGGGTGATATTCGGTGTGTGGTTGCGAGCAAGGGGCTTCCTGCTGCCCTTAATCTCATGACCAAGTCAACTGCCCACCTGCTCCATCTGTGGGTTAAGAATGTGCCCCCCAGGGCTGGCCGCCCAGCCTGGCAGGTAGCATGGAGTCCCGACCAGCACAAGAGAATCAATCCCTCAAGGCCACAGTGGCAGATGGGAGGGGGGCCTATGACCCTCCTGTCCCCCCCACTCCTGTGACCAGCTCACCCCCTGCCCCAATTTCCTTCCCTGAGCCTGGGCTGATGGAGTCACCTGCCAGTCATCTGTGTGGATGGAGCACCCAAGCTGTGCAAACAGCACCCAAACCATTCCCGGGGGGCTTTGGCACATACAATATCATTGGCTACTTTTATTTCGTGAGGAGGTGCAGGTAACAGCTTTGCCTTTCTTATTCTGCTTGGTTCCTAGAGGCCCGTCTGCCTCTAGGGATGCCCCATCCCATTGGCAAAGGAGGGAGACCCCACCCTCGGGGGCTGGAGGCCTAGAGCTGGGCTGAGGAGGGAGGGCTTGGGCATGCCCAGAGCTACCCTGGTAAAGCCCCCTTTTACTAGGGGCGGGGGTAAAAGCAGCCTCCAGCCTGCCAAAGCCCCCCACCCCAGCTGTTCCTGAAGACTTCTCTCAGAGTCAGCTTGTTCATGAAGCTTGAATAATAACTGGCCCTGGCCCTGGCCCCTCCCCACACATTTCACCTTCAAAGGGCTGGGAGAAATTTCCCTAATTAATTAACTCCTCTGCAGCCTGCCCTCCATGTCGTTGAATGATTAATTGTCACTGTGCCTTTAAATCCAGAGGCGGAGGGAAGGTGCGTTGAGTTGGCAGTGTTGGATGCCAGAAGCAGGCACGATGGGGTGAGGGCAGCCTGAGGGCCTTTCCTGGGGTTGGAAGACCCCCGCCTCCACCCCAATCCCTGTCCTTGCCCAGGGCCTAAGAGGCCCCAGAGCCAGACCACAAATGCATCCGTCAATAATCAATCGATGAGTCTAAATATGACACTGAGGGAACTGGGGCATTCTGGGAGAGGCAGGGTGGCTGGTGCCTATCCTAAAGGCTGCAAAACAGGGCATGGACTTTGGAGTCAGGAAGACCCGAGTTCTAATCATGACTCTGCCTCTTTCCGGCCATGTGATCATGGGCAGGTCACTTTGCCTTCCTGAGCCTCAGTGTTCTCACCTATAAAATGGGGGCTAGTAATAGGACCAACCTCCCGGGATTGCTGGGAGGATGAAATGAGATGAATGTGTGTGAAGCTGTTAGCGTGGTACAGGGTGCATAGCGCGGTACAGGGTGCATAGCGCGTGCTCAATAATGGCGGCAGCGATTACCCTGCAACTGATGCCTTCTGAAGGGGCTGTATGGCCACACTCCTCGTACCCATGCCCATCTAGGACCTTCGCTCCCCCAACTCTGTTCTCCTTAGCAGCTCCTCCCCGGCCCCCTCCTCTGCGGGGGGTGGGGGTCACTCGCCAGATCCCAGCTGCAGCCCTCACCTGCTGAAGCCTGTGGTTTTCAGGTGTGTTCACTTCATTCACTCTCCCACCCTGCCCTGCCCCCAGAAACGCAGAGGTGCACAGGTGCCCTGTGCTCACAGGGCGGGTCCTGCAGTGGGAGCGGGGAGCCTGGGGGGCAATTGTCCAGTCTCTGAGCAGGTGCAGAGGGACCTAGACGTCTTCTAGTGCAGCTCCTGCACATACCAATGAGAAAGTAAGTGCTGGGGGGACGGGGGCAGGACCTTGCCTAAGGTCACATGGGTTCTTGGTACTAGAATCCAGAACTCTGGGCCAGGGTTTTTCAGAACAGGATTCCCAGTAGGAAGAGTGTCGGCTTGGGGGAAAGGGAGAAGCGGGATTGTTGCCTATCGTGGGGAGCAGGGCGGGGGGACCTGGCGGAAACAGCATTTGGCAGAACAAGGGGGGGGGGCAACTGCATCCGGGAGGTCAGGATGCCGACATTTTTGAGACAGCACAGGGTAAAGTAGACGGGTTTCGGAGCAGAGACACTACACTCCCCTGACACCTTTTGCTTCACCCCTCTGACCATCAATCTCCCAAGTGTGAAGTGCTCAGTTCACAGAAAGGCTAAGACAAATGCCAGTTTTCTTCTGTTTCCCTTCTCCTTGCCCCTTCCCTGGGAGCGTCACCCTTGTTGCAGTTCCTGGTCGATTCATTCTTTTGACAGAAGACTCACGAGGTGCAGGTACGGTTCTAAGCACTGGGGACAAGCAATGAACAGAGAGACAGAAATGACTGCCCTCCAGGAGGTTACATTCTAGTGGAGGGAGACAGATGGTAAACAGCTTCAGGTGGTGAGTGAAAGAGAAAAGGGGGCATGGAGGCGGTTGTGGGGTCAGTTTTAAATAAGGTAGTCAAGGAGGGCTTCACTGAGAAGGTGACGGCTAAGCAGAGACCTGATCTCAGTGAGCCATGCAGAATTCTGGGGGAAGAGACTTCTGGGCAGAGGGAACAGCTAGTGTAAAAGCCCTGAGGCAGGACGGGGCCTGGCACACTGGAGGAAAGGCAAGTAGGAGAGTGAAGCGAGTGGCGTGGAAGGGCGTTCCGAGAGGGGAGGGCACAGGAGACAGATAGGGTGGTCCTGGGGGGTCACCAGAGGACTCTGGCTCTGCGGGAAGCAGGGAGCCACAGCACAGTAGGGTTTGAGCAGGGAAGGGACATGATCCGACTTAGGCGTAATGGGTTGACGGTAGACTGTAGGGGAAGGAGAGCGGGAGCCAGAGGCCCACGTGGAGGGTGATGAGACCAGAGCGGGTGGGACCCGTTGAACACGAACCGGTGGTTTTCTTCTGATTAGAACGTGTTCTGGTCGCTGTCCCCAACTGGAGCTTCCCCCCCTCCAATCGCCTTCTCTTTTCTGCCCGCTGAGGTCCATGGCATGTTTTCTGGAGTGTGAGCCTCGCAGGGGACCTGCCACGGGAGGCACGTACACACACACACACACACACACACACACACACACACACACACACACACACACACACACACACGCC